>NC_047658.1:77529593-77702093 GCF_011762505.2 Arvicanthis niloticus | reverse complement strand
ATTTGTGATTTGACATGTAAGAGAGGTGTTAGCTATTTGGATGCGCAGGTCCTTTTGGAGATGATCATCTTTCTTGTTCCAGGAATACTTCTTGATTCAGAACGGAGAAAGTCTGATGCCAGTGCTGTCATGTCTCCCCTGAGGATCTCCCTAATTCAGGATATGAGGTTCGTCTGCTCATTTATAAATTAACCACTAAAGCTTGTCTTAGCTGTTGCTTGGGTGTGATGCTTAGCCCACAGGATTTTCATGGCTGTTAAAGCATTTAAACTAATTCAGCTAACCAGGAGTCTTCATTATTGAATCTTTGTATATTTATAAAAAGGTAGTTTTCCTGGCATTTTGCAGACTACACCAGGAGAAAGAGCTGTGTATCTCACAGTACCAGGGCTTGGGATTAGCCTAGCTTGTTGAAACTTGTATTATCTGTTCTTTTTCCCAGATTGTGAGAATTGTGTCTGGCAAAGCCACAAAGAGTGAGAAAGACTCCTAGGTGGAATGGGGTTGTTCTCCCTGGCCTCTGTGTTCATTTCCCACCACCCTACACTTCTTCCCTTAGGCACATCCAGAATATTGGGGAAATCAAGACTGATGTGGGAAAGGCCAGAGCATGGGTGCGACTGTCCATGGAGAAGAAGTTACTCTCCAGACACCTGAAGCAGCTTCTTTCAGACCATGAGCTCACCAAGTAAGGCCAGGCTCCAGGATTGTCACGTAGACTAGAAATTGGCAGTGGGAAGGGCGAGTTCATCATGTTACAGCAACAGCATTCAGCCAGATTTAAGCTGCAGAGGATGTGTGCACCTCCCTCTATGTGCAGACTCACAGTGTGTACACATCTCTCTTATGTGCAGACTCACAGTGTGTATACATCTCTCTATGTGAAGACTCACAGTGTGTGTACCTCCCTCTATGTGCAGACTCACAGTGTGTACACCTCCCTCTGTGTGCAGATTCACAGTGTGTATGCCTTTCTCTTATGTGCAGACTCATAGTGTGTGCGCCTCTCTGTGTGCAGACTCACAGTGGGTACACATCTCTTTATGTGCAGACTCACAGTGTGTACGCCTCTCTCTGTGTGCAGATTCACAGTGTGTATGCCTTTCTCTTATGTACAGACTCATAGCTTGTGCGCCTCTCTGTGTGCAGACTCACAGTGTGTGTACCTCCCTCTATGTGCAGACTCACAGTGTGTACACATCTCTCATGTGCAGACTAACAGTGTGTACTTCCCTCTATGTGCAGACTCACAGTGTGTACACATCTCTCTTATGTGCAGACTCACAGTGTGTGCACCTCCCTCTATGTGCAGACTCACAGTGTGTATGCCTCCATGTACAGACTCAAACTTCTGCTTTTTGTTTTCCCTGCCTTCAGTCTGCATGCTCAGAACTAGCAAGTGCTGCTCTCCTTTCTGGAACCTTTGGCCATGAGACATTTCTTTGTTCTGCTTATTTTTTGTCCTGAGAAACAAAGGGTTGTAGAATTAAAGGGAACTTCTGAGTTATTCTTATCTCTTCTAAGACTGAGGCCAACCAGAACAGCCAGTTAGTTCTCATTCCTTTTTCCTTGAGCTTTCAGATAACACACCTAGAACCTCTCACTCCATACTTCCCATTAGGACAGAAAAGGTGTCTAGGAGCTTACACTTCCAGAGCCACCGAACCTACAGTCCTGTTTGCCTGCCTCTCTTCCCATGGTTCCAACCCAAGAATGAGCGGTCCCTCTCTTCTCTGTCTCTCAGATGACTCAACTCTGTCTTTTCAGCACATCTGGCTCTTTTTTTTTTCTTTTTTGTTCTTTTCTCTTTTTTGTGTGTGATTTGGGATTAAGAACCTCACACACACTGGACAAATGTACCATTTACCCAGTAAGTCTTCAGCCCTAATCTTGTGTTTTTAAAAACCATAGTCCTATTAGAGGACATTAGCTTAAAATTCACTCAGTATCCAGTTCTTGACCCCAGTGACTAATCCAGTGAGTAGAAAATGAGGTTTGCTTCGACAGATTGCCTTTTGGAGGAAAGGAAGTGAGGAAAGACTACATCAAGCACACCCTTAGTTCATGTGTCATTGCTACAACAGACCATCCTGTGTTGGGTGTTTTATAAAGAAGAAAATATTTACTTTACAATAAATGAGATGGAATGGAAGTCCAGAATCAGGCTACCACTGGCCTGTGGCAAGTGCTTCCCTAGTTATATCACAGAATAGAAAAGAAAATGGCCAATGCCAAAGGAACAGGGCATGGAGTGGTCTCAGTTTATGGCAACCTGCTGCTTTCATGAGAACTCACTTCACAGACCAACATTAATACCTGTGAGAGTGATGCTCCCTGACTCAATTAGATTCCTTTAGATCTGACCTTTTAGCACACTGGGGCCCAAACTTGGAGCACATGAGTCTTTTAGGGAATTAACTCAAACCGTGCCCAACCCATAGCACCCTCTGTCCTGAATCCTCGTCTTTCTCCCATTTATTGAGGGTTTCAACTGTCATTCTGTTCCTCTTTTTCAGATGTCTTTAGTTGCTCCTGTTGACTGGGATGGCTCTATTCTCATTCTCTCTCCATCTGCCAGTTCCTTTAGGACCTAGTGAGATGTTTTCTTTACCAGAGTTTTCTTGTATGCCAGGCCATTTGTCCTCCAGGCAGGCATTTGCTTTGACACAGCATTTGTTGGGCCTTCCTTTATCTAGAAAATGTTACATTATGTAATTGTTTTATGCTTATTAAGGTTTGCTTACATTGAGAAGCTGAATTGTGTGCCTTTCCTAGTCTGAGCATGTTGTAGTATCTAGAAGGAATTAACCAGTGTCTGTAAAATGTGTGCCTGGCTGTCCAGACAGGAATAGAACAGCCTTGGAAGAATCAGTATTGATAGACTATTCCTTAACTTCTGGCATTTTCAGCTAGATTTCACCACTGTTGGTAGCTTGGAGACTGAAGAAGGTTTGTGTGTGTGTGTGTGTGTGTGTGTGTGTGTGTGTGTGTGTGTGTGTGTTGGGGGGGTCATTCATGAAATTCATTGAGCTTTAAACTCTAGAGGAACAACAATTAGCTCCCTTGTTGTGAGTTCAGATCTCTTTGGCCTCTCCATGGTAACTGGTGTTGTTTGGTGCTCACCTTACCTTGAAACTGCTGTGTGGTGTTGTATGGCTGTAATTACCCTATACTCTTCTGCTTTTTTTTTTTCATTTAAAATTTTTTTGTGCACATGTGTGCGTGTATAGGTCAGAGGACCTCTGTCTTTTCACCATGCGAGTCTCAGGGTGGAGCTGGGTCTTCAGACTTGGCAGTGGGCCCTTTCACTCACTGAGCCATCTCACCATCCTCTCTCCTATTCTCTCTCTCCCCTGCTCTTTGCAGGATGTTGGCCTCTGCAGTCTTCTAGCCTCTGCATACACGCCATTCTTTGTCTCTGTCTTGCTCTGCCTCACTTGGTGATCTCACTTACTCATGACTTCCGTCACCTCTAAGCAGGTGACTCCCACCTCTGAAGCTCTGACCATTCTTCTGAGCTCCAGTCCTGCATTTATTTCCATTCAGACCTTAGGAGTAGCTTGGAGAGAATAAAATCAGGCTTTACATCATGTGGTTAACTTCCTTTTTAGTTCTGCAAAATGTTGCTACTGTTTTCTCTGAACATCTTAACATCTTCCCCAGCATCCACCATCCAGAATAATCAGGTTTGACTCCACTGTTTTGCCCTTCCTGGCTCTTTGGTTTTTTTCTTCTCTTCTGTATTTCAGTCATCATTCTCTTTCCAAACTACCGTCATACTAAACTTCCTAAAATTGCCCTAAGGCCATAGGCCCTTTTTTTTTTTCATTCTAGCCTAACTTTCCAGCCCTACTGCTACCTGACCATTTCTGGACTCTGAAGTCTATCCACCCCAATTTCCACACATCCTTTTTCCTGTATCTGAGTTTGTACTGTCCTCTAGACCCTCTTGCTCTAGAAAACGTGACAGGACTATTGAAGCTCATTGTTCTTAAATTCCCAGAGAGTGCCTTTTATCTAGTAACTCATATTTAGTTGTGTACTTTGGTGTTTATTCAGTTTATTCTGTCACCTAGGAGAGTCTGTTTGAGGGCAGGCTGTGGGTAAGGTGCTTTATAACTAGCCTGGTTGCTGGTGATTGTAGTAAGGCAGCTCGGATGTTGTCTTGCATCTTCCCTGTGGATGTTTTTTTGACAAGGGCATGAACATTGTCCTCTCAGTATCTATCCCCTTTATTTATGGAAAATATCGTTGCTGTTGAGCCATGGAGGGCCTAGAAATAGGCAAGGAAATTGGCCTTTGGTGTTTTGGCCCTTGCTCTTAACGTGGATCTGAGGTAGGAGCAGGGTCTTGCCCTGTGTAACCTCCGAGGAGCAGGGTTCTGACTCAGCTCTCAGGCCTTCGGAAGCCCTGAAATGTGTCCTGGTAATGAATGGTTATTGAAGACCTCTTGCCAATTGTATTTGTGGCCATACACTAAGACGACAGCGGAACTAAAAGCTTGAGAGTATCTGTTATCTCCAGTGGTTTTGCACTTTAGTCTTTGGTTCAGAAAAGGAGATTCCATGACCTATCTTCTGTGACAGTATAGCAACATACAGCATGTGATTTTTGTTGGACTTGCTGTGACTTAGGCCTCTAGTATCAGCCACAAAGAATGGCTAGTTTTCATCCTTTATGAAGGGATCCTAAGGAGTTTGCCTCATGCTTCTCTAACCTGTCTACTGTGGAAGTGAGCACTTTTAGCTTTTTTCCTGTCCTCTTGGCTAGGGATTGATGTGTTGATGTCTTGCCTCCTGCCTGACAGGAAGCTGTACAAGCGTTATGCCTTCCTGCGCTGTGATGACGAGAAGGAGCAGTTCCTCTATCACCTGCTCTCCTTCAATGCAGTGGACTACTTCTGCTTCACCAATGTCTTCACAACCATCCGTGAGTAGCTCTGCTCCAACCTCAATGGCCTGTTCTAGCCAGGCTTCATGAACCTACCTAGGCTCGCTGTCTCCTTTGCTCTATCTATCTATCTATCTATCTATCTATCTATCTATCTATCTATCTATCTATCTATCTATCTTATTTTTCCTTGGGCTTTGAAAAAGAGTCTCTTCGTTGGTTTTTGAAAAAGAGTCTCACTGTGTAGCCAAGACTGGCATCAAACCAAATTCATGGCAGTCCTCTTTGCCTCTGCCTCTTGCAGATGTTTGTTACTGGTATACACCTCAACGCCTGGCCTCCTTTGTATTGTCTGTTTGCCTTGTGCTTCCGTGGGGGAGTGAGGAGGAACAGCTCCTTTTCGATGGCTGTTTTCTTGGAACTTTCTTTTTTGTTTTGTTTTGTTTTTTCAAGACAGGGTTTCTCTGTGTAGCCCTGGCTGTCCTGGAACTCACTCTGTAGACCAGGCTGGCCTCAAACTCAGAAATCCGCCTGCCTCTGCCTCCCAAGTGCTGGGACTAAAGGCGTGCGCCACCACTTCCTGGGCTTCTTGGAACTTTCTGTCCTCATCCTTTTGATTGCCATGATGTCAGTCATTGTTGTTCCACAAACTGCTCAAGGGGCCTAAGGACATAAAAGTGTGCTGGAGCATAAAAGTGTGTATTTACTGTCTATCCTGCATACTTCTGAAGAGACCTCCTTTAGCCTGAGAGTGTCTCAGCATCACAGATTTAGAGTAGCCCCAGAGAGAAAGATGTCTTCCTGAAGTAGCAGAAAGAACGTCATGTAACAGTAGGCCTTTAGACCAGGCCAGCCTTGTTCCTAACTCATTAAATTCCTGTGTGCAGAGCTGTGGGCCTCACTCTCCATATTTTTAGAGGAGGAAGGTTCAAAATACTCTAAGGTCTTTGAGCTTCATCTTTCTATGATGCTAAGATTCTTTTTTTACTTGGTAGCCTTTGAATTTGCTCCATAGCTAGTTCTCTGTCCAGTCATCCACTGCTTCAGCAGCAGCTACCCACTGCAGCAGCAGCAGCAGACACCCACTGCCTCAGCAGCAGCTCACACTTTTATCTCATCTTTGTTCCTTCTCAGATAGTAGGGCTGTGGGCTTGGTAGGAGTAGTAGTGAACTGGAATTAAAAAACCTAGGGCAAACTGTTTACCTCTCTGTGCCCTGAAAAAGAGAGGTAGCAGCTGTGTAGACTGCTAAGATCAATATTATCATTGTGTTATTGGGTTCAAGAGGTGAGAGACTGCAAAGCACTCTGAGATGGAATTCCATTAGGAGTTGGTTACATATAATGCTGAGCCTGCAGATAGGCTTGGTTTTTTTTATTGGGTGGTAACCCTGGGAAGAGTAGAGCAAGGCTGATATGTAAAGCAGCCAGGGGATCTGCTGACAACAGCACAGCAGGAGCTTCAACCATGCCAGTGTTGTTTCTGGAGCAGGTCCCTCCCATCAGATGTGAGAGATTCCCAATCCCCACCTTGACCTCTGTGGCTTCTCTAAACAGTGATTCCGTACCACATTTTGATTGTACCAAGCAAGAAGCTGGGGGGCTCCATGTTCACTGCCAATCCATGGATCTGTATATCAGGAGAACTGGGTGAAACACAGATCTTGCAGATCCCCAGGAATGTGCTAGAGATGACTTTTGAGGTATGTGATATCTGGGGTCCCAACCCAAGGCTCTGTGGGGATCCAAGTTTATAACAACTGCAGTGGGAATTTTCTGTAGGACGTTATGGAGGCCTTGTTTTACAGCCTTGTGTATCATCACAGTAGACTATTCTGAGACAATGTTAGGCCAGGGCCAGTGTTGACCTGAAGGGAAGAGTCTGCATCTTGTACATAGTCTCTGGCTGGAAGGAGTTTATATGTCAGAACGAGGATATGCATGGGAATGGAGTGGATTGTTGGAGAATTCTTGAGAGTTCTTCCAACTGTTACACACAGGTATTTGTTAAGCTGCAGGACCAACCTGGAGTGTTTTGACCCCAGACCCTGGTCTTCCTCTAAGGCTAGCATCTTCTTTCTCAGCCATGAACTATCTAGGAGACAATGTTGGTCTGCCAAAACTTGCAGTAGGTAGAGCTGTGAGCTCTGCTCCTATAGATGCTGAGCCAGGTGGCAGGCAGCCAGTCAGATTTGTGCCTCCAAGGATTGCCATTTCTGCTTTTTTGATCTGGCTTCTTTTCCTTATTCCCTCAGTGCCAGAACCTGGGGAAGCTCACCACTGTCCAGATTGGCCATGATAATTCTGGGCTGTATGCCAAATGGCTTGTGGAATATGTGATGGTCAGGAATGAGATCACAGGACATACCTACAAGTGAGTGACCTTGAGTGTGCACCCCTAAGTCTATCTTTCAAAATTCAGTATGAGCTTCTCAAGGAGCCTCTTAAGATTTGATAGTCCTGGTAATTTACCTTTGGCTCTGCCGGGTGTATTTGAAAGATACAGATGGTTTTCAACTGATTAAACATGTATGACATTGATGGACACATGTCCCAAGCCACGCAAGCCACTCAGGCAATTCCAGTGATAATTTACTCTGGGACAAGGAATCCAGGAGCCCCTAGTCTGGTTTTGTAACCTGACCTTATGGATTGGCTTTGTTGCTGGTGCTACTGAGTAGCAGGGGAGGATGCTGGTAGAATGAGTAGCTCTCACGGGCCATTGTTTTACCTCTAGGTTTCCATGTGGCCGATGGCTGGGGAAGGGTATGGATGATGGAAGCCTGGAGCGTGTGCTTGTTGGGGAGCTGCTTACTTCCCTACCTGAGGTGGATGAGAGGCCTTGTCGGACTCCGCCACTGCAGCAGTCCCCCAGTGTCATCCGGAGACTTGTGACCATCTCGCCCAACAATAAGCCCAGTGAGTAGGAGGAAAGTTTGGAAATGGGCAGGTCTCTGAGGCTCCTGGCCTTACTCTGCAGCTGCCCCTGCTGGAGTAGAGTGTGGCAGGAGCCACCCATGCCAGCAAAGCCATTTCCTCTCTTGATCATCATGTATATGTGGCCCTTACTTTGGAGACCTGGAAGGCGACTCTGATAATCTGTTTTGTTCTTCCATGTTCCTGTCTGTCAGGGAGAGAGGTCATTTCTGGCCTCCTCCTTCCTGGTGACTGTTCACAGCCAAGTCACAGCTCTCTTATGGAAACCAAGATCTCCAGAGTAAAGTAGAAAGTAAACTGGGCCAGCATCTCATAGAGACAGAGCTCTATTAGCTTGACTTTGCCCCCTAAGAATTTTGGGAAGAGCTCTCTCTGCAGAAGTAGGTGGGCAAGAGTCTCTGCTTCCTAAGTTCCCACTCTCTTGCTTCTGTCATGGCCTATTCTCTGTGTCCTCAGTCTCCTGCTTGGTAACTCTGAGATTACTTATGGCTGTCTACTTGATTTTCTCAGAGCTGAACACTGGACAGATCCAGGAGTCCATTGGGGAGGCAGTCAATGGCATTGTGAAGCACTTCCATAAACCTGAGAAAGAGGTGAGTGAGCCTTCCTGCACTCTAGCCCAGAGCTTTCTGGGGAAGAGGGAGTCCTTTTGATATCGCAGTTAATGTCCATGTGCTCTGGCTAGTCCAGAGTCATCAACAAGGTCTTCTGGAATATCTCAAGCTAGCCCTGAACCCCTTATGTAGCCCATCCTGCTCTCTCAAAAGTTGTGGCAGTCTCCTGCCTCCAACTCCCGAGTGCTAGGATTATAGGTACATGTTACCATGCCCAGCCAGAGTCCAGTACAGCATATGCCTTGCCTGTTTTGGGATGGGATGGACTCCTTCAGGAGCCTTTGCCTCAGTTGTTTTGTTTGTCCTCCATATTGATGACTAAGTGGAATCTCTGGGGTCCTGCAGTGAACACAACCTCTTCCTGTCTTTTTCTGGATTTGCTTGTGTCTGTCCAAATGATGACTACAGTGGCTTTGTGTGCCCTGTTGGGCAGTCCCCTGTATGTGACCCCAACTCTATCACATGCCCTTCAGCAGTTCTTCACTGAAAGAATATACCAGCCATTGTGGTTGCTCCTGGACAACAGACGGGAGCTTGTTGGTTTGCTTCCTCCTGACCTGGCTGTAGGTTTGAGGATGTAGTGGTGGTAGGGCAGCTCAGCTGAGATCTGCCTGTCGTTTATCCTGTTTTCTTCTCTAGCGTGGCAGCCTGACATTGTTGCTCTGTGGAGAGTGTGGTCTCGTTTCGGCACTGGAACAAGCTTTCCAACATGGATTTAAATCACCCCGGCTCTTCAAAAATGTCTTCATTTGGGATTTCCTAGGTGAGCTGGTCTAGGGTTGAAGAGCAGGAGAAGTGTGTTGATGTGAGGTCTCTGCATCCTGTAGCATGTCGGTTGGCTGTAGAAGCCAAATCAGGCAGCCCTCAGTTAGGTCTGCAGTTTGTTTGCCTTGGTTTTCTTGTAGGGAATGATGGGAGAGCACACCAACCCATGGTCATTTGTACGACTCCTTACCTCCTGAGAACTTGACAAAAGAGATTCTAAGCATCTCTCATCTAGAATAGACTTAGCCCCAAGTCCTTACCCTCTATCCCTATAAAACCAAAATGACAGTTGAGAGCATTGGATTCCAAGCCCTGCATGGTCCCCACTGGAGAATTTTTATTCAGGAGACAGTCCTCAGAGCTTTTTTTGTCTCTTCAGACCAGGGGAAAAGACCATGTTCATGCCAAAGGCTACAAAAATAAAATCTCAAACTAGACATTAGTTTTAAATATGCTTACTGACATCAGAATTCTTGCTTTGGTCTCCTGAAGTTGCTTGTGTGGCTTGGGGAGTCCACAGCCCCTGGCCTGCAGGGCAGGTTTGAGGAACCATTGTCACAGCTTTTCTCCTCTTCACAGAGAAAGCACAAACCTATTATGAGACGTTAGAGCAGAATGACGTAGTTCCAGAGGAAAACTGGCACACACGGGCCCGAAACTTCTGCCGCTTTGTCACTGCAGTCAACAACACGCCTCGGAACATCGGCAAGGACGGCAAGTTTCAGATGCTGGTGTGCCTGGGAGCCAGGTACTACAGGGGCAGAGTGTACAGCAGCCAATATTCAGATGCTGCAGTAGGGTAGGCACTGTCATGCAGGGTAGGCATTGGCCATGGACCTGCCTTGGAGGACTCCTTTAGGCCATTAATTTTCTTATGTAGCTTGTATGTTTGTGGGGATAGAATATATATAATTAAGGAAGATGGAGGCCACATCTTGATGGGAAGGGTCAAAGCCACCCCACTGGGGAAATTGGAAGTAAATATGTATAATTATTTTTTCAGTAAACATTTGAATTTCAGGGGCCTTATGGAAAGTGGTAGGAAGAAAGCTGAGCTGGGAAGTTTACTGGTCATGTTTAAAAGTAAAAGGTATCAAACATTATCATCAAACTACCCCTCATAGGGTGTGCTGAGACCCTAGAGAGGACAGAGTCCCGAGAAAGCTTCAGGGAGGAGGAGGTGTTGTGGTGAGGCTGTAATGGAAGGAAATGACATGCATGATGGCTGAAGGTCAGTGATAGGGAGCACCTTTAGAAGGACGCTAGGGACCTTCAAGACCTGGATTGGAGAAAATTCCTTCTGTATTAGAGCTGCATTGTTTAATGAGAAGGCTGAGATAATGTGGATCTGACATCATGGGTATTATGTATCAGAGTGGACAGCACTGAGAGAGTGGGAAGGCCAGACAGACCAGGCAGGGTATTCAGGCCATGTGCAGGAGAGTTGGTGTGGTGGTTAAATACTGACTCTGAGATGAGTACTATGTGGCTGTACTCCCAGCTACTGGGGAGCTAAGGCAGGAGGATTGCTTGAGCCTAGAAATACAAGGCCATCATGAGCAACATAGTAAGACCTCCATCTCAACAACACAAAAGTAAAATAATAAGTTGCTGGACAGAGATGGCTCAGTGGTTAAGAGGACCCTTTCCTCTTGCAGAAGACCCAAGTTGGGTTCTCAGCACCACATGGCTACTAACAAAAGTTCCAGAGGATCCAACATCTTGTGCCCTTTGGTGGCATTGCATGCAGGTGGTGCTGTTATGAAAACTAAACCTCTGGCAACAGTACTGGCACATGGGAAGTGTCATGAGTCTTAGCACTTCTGGTGCTGTTAATGTGTGGTGTTAGCTGTGGAGACGAGGTGTTCTGGACCTCTCTGTTTGATGGGGGAAAGGAATGCTCACTTCAGCCCAATAACTGCTGTGTGCTAGGTTGTCTAGGGAGATGAAGGAGGTGGAAAACGAGACGGAGGTGACAGGGATAATTGTGTTGGGTTATTCCCAGGGCTGGGTGGTGGAAAGCAAGCTCCTTTAGGGAGGGAAGTGGGGCTATGGGGGAGGGGTACAGCTTCTTCATCTTCACACTTAGTTCAAGAATCTCTACCCCCTTGGCCTTGGCCTGTTTTTCTTTTACCTGGATCACTCCCACTCTGCCAGAGATCACCTCCTGCACCACTGGATAGCCTTGCTGGCCGACTGCCCTATCACTGCACACATGTATGAGGATGTGGCGCTGATCAAGGACCACACGCTCGTCAATTCCTTGATCCGAGTGCTGCAGACCCTGCAAGAATTCAACATCACACTGGACACTTCCCTCGTTAAGGGCATTGACATCTGACCTCCCAGCACCAGCCAGCAGCAAGACCCAGAAAGCCTCCCTGCAGCTCTGCCTCTTCATCCCAAAGGGACCTAAGCAAGTTGTGAGGGACAGAGAGGATATGTATACTTACTGTAAAAAGAAAACTAGAGGATTTTTGGAAAAAATAATCTATTTTAGAGTTTATTTGCTGACCTGCTTTTTACACACTTTCATGTGAAAGAGACAGAAGAGGGGCAAGGTTGGCGCTGCTTGTTTTGAAGCTGGTGCCTCCCTTGCACGGCCGCACTCTGGGAGCCTGTGGCCTCCCAGACTGAGCCTGCACACATGTGTGGGGCTGTTCCACATGCCGCCCCGTCACATCGATGAGGCCATTCCACATCGTTTTTAAACTAATGTTTTCTATATTAACATTATTCTGGCTATCTGGCTTTCATGGGCCATGCCCAGGTGTGCGAGTGGGAAATCCCACGCTCCAGTCACAGGGATTTTTAGCAGTGCCTCTGATCAAGCACTGCGGAGTCAGCCCCACATCCGTTTCCCCCTTCCCCTTTTTTGTCAGTATTATTTGGGAAGGAGACATGCCAGGACAATGTCATTGTGTTACCGTCATGCAGAAAATCATGTTTCCTGTTGGCACAAAGTTGCACAGAAGTGAACATGAGCATGTTTTAACAGGTTTGTCTTTTCTTCATCTATCTTATTTATTTAACCTGCCATTGTATGTTTTAAGTATTTGTTTTTCTTTTCTTTTTTTCTCTTGAAGAAAAGGAAAAGCTTGTCACAATCTAACTGGCTATGTTATTACTGTTAAATTTTTGTTGTTTTGCAACTTAGAAACCAGCTACAGTATGGCCCACTTAATAAAACACCTGAAACAAATCTCATTGGTCACTGGCTTTCATGGGTGTGTGGATTGTGGAGAGTACAGTGTGGCCTACCTGAGGACCAAACTGTGCATATCTCTCTCTCTCCAGCTGGCTGGAGTCTGGACTGCCTAGGAGGACTTATATCTGTGGCCTTCCCTATCTGGTACCCAAGGCTTTCATAGCTAATTCAGTCAGCCAAAGAAGAGGAATGCGTGACAAGGTTGTTCTCCCACTGCAGAGGAAGGAAATCTGGCCAAGCTTACAAACACTTGATTGATGACTCTTGGCCATTTCTTAAGAAGAGTGGGGAACTGACTAGGAACATAGAACACAGGTAGCCCTGTCTGCCCTCTTTTAACACATGCAATGTGTACATTTGTATGCATGCTTGTGTGTGTGTGTGTGCGTGTGTGTGTGTGTGTGCGCGCGCGCGCATGTGCAATGTAAAAACCCTTTTTCTAGTGAAGGGTTTGCTCTGTCTGGCATGACAGTAGAAGAGCCTTAGGCCTCTAGTAACCAGCTAAATTTTTCTTCTTTTTTTTCTTTTTTCTTTTTGAAACTTCCAAGTGCTGGGATTAAAGTCATATGCCCCTACTGCTGGCTAAATTATTTATTTATTTATTTATTTAGGTTTTTCGAGACAGGGTTTCTCTGTATATCCCTGGCTGTCCTGGAACTCACTCTGTAGGCCAGGCTGGCCTTGAACTCAGAAATCCACCTGCCTCTGCCTCCCAAGTGCTGGGACTAAAGGCGTGCACCACCACAGCCCGGCTAAATTTATTTTTCAAACAGGCTCCTTTGGGAGAATGTTCTAGAAGCGGCTTAAGCACATAGAAGCCCTCAAACCCAGCATTGTCCTCTTTTGTGTTCTTCTGGTTCTGCATGTACTTCTGTCTCTGCTTTCCCTTTGCCTGTGCGGTGTTTACTTTAGGAGGCAGCTGCTATGATGTCTTCTCCAACCTCCCAGACACTTGTCATTGTCTTTGTGGCCCTACAGTTTCTTAGAATTTAGCAGACAATGCAGATATAGTTTCTTGTTTGGTGCTGCCAGCCCTAAATGTGCCATCCCTGGAATCTGAGCACCTACAGGGCAGAAAGGACCCCAGCACATCTCTGCCTGCTGTCTGGCAGCTTGGGAGTGCACAGGGATGTTTTTGCAAGAGATAAGGAATAGGAGGCTTCAGGAAAGCCACACTGTAGTGTCCTGCCAGCAGGGGGAGCGAGTGGGCTACAAACTGAGACCTCAGCTCCTTTACAGGCAGAGAGAGGAGAGGCGAGAGAGGCTGTGTCTCTGGAGGACAGGAGAATTTTTGGCCCCCTAAGAAGGGTAGCATGAAGCTCAGCTGTGTGCATGTTGTGAGCCTAAGCCTGGCACCCCTAAAACCAGGGCTTTACAGACACTCTGCAAAGCAAATGTAGATTTTCCTAAGTTTGGGAGGAAACCAAGGCCTGGAAAAGTTGAATTCCTTGAGCAGGGCCACATAGCCCATAAGTAGCTTGTGGTTATTAGAGTTGTCTCAACCCCAGCTTGTGGTTCCCCCCCTGACAGCTCCTCCCTTGTTTGAGTGATCGCTCCATACTTGATGATTTTAGAGAAATTTATCCCTTCATTTCTCCTTCCTGTACTTAAATGCATCACACTGATTACTTCTCCATTCTGAGTGTCAGCTTTATGAAGGTGAGACTTGGTTTACTTTGTTCACTAGAATTGTGGCTGGCATATGGTAGGAACCCAATAAGTGTTTGAAGTAAGTGACTTCATTGGTCATGAGAGTCAGACCAAGGGCAAGCTACATAATTGCCCCAACCCTCAGAAACAGAAACAGGTCAACAATAGTATCTGCATCCTAGGGATGCCATAAAGGTTAACTGTCAGGCATGGGCCAGTGACATGACAGCAATAAAGGCGCTTGCTGCTTGTGACCTGAGTTCAGTCCTAGAGCCCACATGATAGAAGGAGAGAATGAACTTCTGCTGATTAACATGTACGTGCATGCACATACACAAGTAAATGTAATAAGGAGATGTCAGGTGTGTGCTAGGGTCTGCTGCTGCTCTTACCTTGTGCTGTGTCCTGTTCTTTCTTCATACAGAGATGACTAAAACCCAGAGGTGGGAGTGTGACTCCAGGGAGGAGTTGAATCCATTGTGAGATCTGCTCTGAGTAGCAGATTATCAGGGCAGTGGGCCTTGCATGCTATAGAACAGTAGGAGCAGAGAGATACGAGATTACCAGTGGGTTGGAAGCTTGGGGCAATTGAGGCTAGCCTGAGCTGGGCTGGGCTTAGGGTTTGTGAGTCCCACCCACAACCACAAGGTTAGAGATGGAAGGGCACCCATCAATGAATGCTTAGGATCTGTGGGCTAATGTGGAATTCCCACATGCTGCAAACCAGTCACAGTACAAGGACCGGCATTCTCTGCACACGTTTCCACCCTGTGAACGGTCCTGCTGCTGCTCTTGGCCCTTCATTGTTTCTCACTGAACTGAGAAACTCGTGGCCAGAGTGCAGCTGTAGAGCCGGGTGGCATGAAGGTGAGTGTATGTCTGCAGTAGATACCTACAGTGCATACCCTAACCCTACAGTGTTTTGGGGCACAGAGGTACTTGTAACTGAAGGGTCTGGCTGAACACTGCCCATGAGGAGGTCACAGGACTCAGGAAAATGGAGTGTCGTTTGAGTAGCCAGGAAATACGATTTTAGTCTTCATTGCTGTGATAAAAATAACTGACAGAAACAATTTAGAGGAAAAGATTCATTTAATTCAGGTTGTAGTTACTGTGGGGAAATCAAGGCCACAGGAGCTTGAAGCAACTAGTCCTATCACATCCACAGTAACAGAAGAATGAATGAATGAATGAGTGCATGTCAGTAATGAGCTGATTTCTTTTCATTCAGTATAGGATCTAGCCCATGAGATGGTGCCACCCATATTCTGGGTGAGTCTTTAACCTTGACTCAAGTAAGAAAACCCTTCACAGGCCAACCTAAGTATATAACCCTCACATACTTCTGTCTTCCCAGGTGATGCTAGGTTGTGCCAAGTTCACAGTTAAGACTAACCAGCACAGTTCCTTTATCGTCCTTCAATTCTTAGGAGCTAATAAGCTAAACCAGCTCTCAAGCTGTCTGTGGGATGAATGTGGGCCGGGCCTAACTTAAGACAGCTGGTCACAGCCTAGTTCTGCAAGGCAGATGTCAGATGTCAGCTGTGCATTTCAGTGAGGGAGCTTGGGTCAGCCCCGAGCAGAGAGTGTTGCTGAGAAGGTGAGTGTGGACATGTTTCCTAAATTAGGGCATTTCTGCTGTGAGTGTCCCTTTCTGTTGTGTTTTTAATCATCTTTGGAATGAGGAATGATGTAAGAGCAGCCACATCCAGGAGCTCGAGATTTCAAGGACACTTGTGTCATCGTATCCTGCATGGGGCTTGCTCAGGCCTCTGTAGCAGTTCTGAGCAAGCTGGGTCCTGTTTGCCCAGCACTCCACACTGCCTGGCTTAGCATCTGCACCTGCTCTCTTCCCATGCTTCCGACACCAAAATTTCTTGGGTAAGTAAGCAAACAAGCAGATGAACTCAGTGAGTACTAAAACATGGGCACCTTGTAATTACTCTCAGGTCCGAGCGAGACCTTTGCCAGCCCCAAATACATGCATGCCCCCTTCTCCCCAGCAGTCCCAGTGGCCTCTCTGCTAACAGCTGCTACACTTTTCCTTTTTTTTTTTTTTTTTTTTCTTTTCAATTTAAAATTAATTAGGACTAGAGAGGTGGTTTAGCAGTTAAGAGCACTTGTTGCCCTGGCAGAGGACTCAAGGTTCAGTTTCCAGCACCCACAGGATGGTTCACCAGTTTTATGAGATCCTCCATCCTCTTCTGACCTCCATGGGCACCAGGCATGTACACGGTGCACATGTATATATAACATGTATATATAAATGTATATATACATGTTATATATACAGGTATATATACATGTATATATAAATGCAGGTGAAATACTATTTGAAATAATTCTTAAAAAGTAATTTTGTTCCTGTGTGAAGGCATGCATGCCACGTGTGTATGTGGAAGTCAGATAGTGTCAGCACAGTGGGTGGCCTTTGGTATATGGGGCTGCACTGTTGGCCCCCCTCCTCCATCAGCAGTGCCATTCGTGTGCTCAGTACACGATGGCCAGTCTACTCCATTTGGTTTTCCTTTGTGACAGTGCTTTCTGGTGTGAAACAAAAGCCTTTGTGTTCTGTGTTCTCTTAAGAGTCCCATCACCACCACCACCGCACACCCCTTGTGCCTCTACCAGATCTTCTTGTCTAAAACCAACCAGACCTTTTCTTTCCTGAACCCTTACTATCCTTGGTTCTGCAAGTGATAGTCCTAGTTCCAAATTCTTGGTCTAGGAGTGTGAAATAGTCTCCTGTGTGCCCCTTGCTCTGAGCAGGTGCATACCTGCAGCTCTGTAACCTGGGGAGACCCTCTGGTCTTTCAAGACTGCCCTTAAATTGCCTGTCATGCAGCCACTGTCCATTTTAGGCCCCCTGCCTGGGTCATCAGCAAACAAGCTAGGGCGACGTTTCTGTCTTGGCAGGTCTGAAGGACCAGTTCATAACAGTCCGTTCTGGGTGTCCTGTCACTTGATGGTCAAGCATGTCATCAAAAGGAGGGCCTAGTCATGTGACAGCAGCTATTTCTCAAAAATCTCTGCTACAGATGGCCCAGCTTCACTCTAGAGCCTAGGGGCCTTGCCTAATGGCTTTCTGGTGTTTACAGAGAAAAGGGTCCGTGTTGTATTTCTCACATTTGCTGATAGTTCCAGCACACAGGGCTTCTTACATCTTAAGAGCCCAGTGCCAGGCCATTACCCAGCCATCTGTGTCTCCTGGAGAGACCTTCCATTGGAGACTTCACTGCAAGCTGGTAGCTTTCAGTGTTACCAGAGAGCTCCTAGGAGTGTCTTCCAGAATCCAAGGAGGGCTGCTTCCTTTCTAGAAGGTTCAATTTATCTTTTGCTTCTTTTTTTCTTCATTTATTTTGGTGCTGAGGATTGAACCCAGGGTCCAGAGCATGCTTAGTGCTGCTGTCAAGACATGCTTGAGAATGTGGCAGGAAACCCTGTGAAGATGGAGCTACATCTTTCTCTTAGAGCCTGAGAAACTGCAGAGGGTTTCCTGGAGAAAAGTGATAGGCTCAGGTTCATATTTCAAGGAAGGAAACATCCTGGGTAGTGGTCAGAGGAGTCAAAGAGGATGTGTGTCTTGGATGAGTGGGGTGGTGGGGTGGTGGAGGGAGAATGGATTCCACAGTTGCTTAGAGGTCAGAGGCTTTGTTGGATTGGATATAGGGTGAGCAAATGACTCTCCTGCTGGTATATCATCAAGCTGCTTGGAACTTTGGTTCTCATACTACCAAGCAGAAGGTTTGGGGCTTGTTGACTTTGGAGAAGCCCCAGGAACTGAGGTCATGTTCTTCCCTTTCACCGACCCTAAAAGTGAAGCTGGCAGTTTCTGAAGTTTCCTTCCGGGTGGAGTAAGCAGACCTTGAAAACTTCCTCCCTGGTCCTCTGTGGTCCCAAGGATCTCAGCTTCCTGAAGGTTTATTATAGGGTCTGACCTTTAACTCAAGCCACACAGGCTGACAGTTGCAGGAGCCTTGGAACTCCAGTATTAATTCCTCTGAGCCTGGCACAAAGCTCAAGCCAGATCCCTAGGCTGCTGCTCCAGCCAAACAACCTGTCCCTTGACCAAACTTTCCACCTTGCTTCAAGCTTTTCTTCCTGATCCATCCTCTGTCCTCAGAAGGTGGTGGTGCTATCTTCTCTACCCTTTAGGCCCCTCTGGCCCGGCAGCCCTTTGTACTCTTAGTGAGGGTGTCAAGTAGAACCTAAGCCATAGGCACCAGGCCTTCTAGTCAGCTGTTAGAGGCTGGGGAGGTGGCTTTTGGGTAAACTACCCAAGCATGAGGACCTGAGTTCAGATCCCCAGAACACACTGAAGCTGGATGTGGTGTGCTTTGCTTGTCTGTAACCCAAACATCTCAGTGCAGTGCCCCTAATGTGAGATGTGGGGTGGAAACAAGTGAATCCTGGAAATTTGTGAGCCAGCTAGCCTGGCATAGGCTGTGCTGAAGAAGAGACGCTCTCAAACTGGTGGTTTGAATGACAATGGTCTCCATTAGGCTCATATGTTTAAATGCATGGTCCTGGGTGGAACTGTTTGGGAAAAATTAGGAGGTATGGCCTATTGTCGATGGGGGTGGGCTTTGAGGCTTCAGATAAGTTCTCCGCTACTGTTCCAGTGCCATGCCTGCCTACCTGCCTACCTGCCTGCCTGCTGCCATGTTTTCCACTATGATAACCATGGATTAACCCTCTAAAGCCATAAGTAAGCCCTCAATAAAATGCTTCCTTTTATAAATTTCCTTGTACATGCTGTCTCTTCACAGCAATAAAACAGTAAATAGGGCTGGAGAGATGGCTCAGTGGTTAGGAACGCTGACTGCTCTTCCAGAGGTCCTAATTTCAATTCTCAGCAACCACATGGTGTCTCACAACCATCTGTAATGAGATCTGATGTTCTCTTCTAGTGTGTCTGAAGACAACAACTACAGTGTACTTATATACATAAAATAAATAAATAATTAAAAATAGGACAGTAACTAAGACACAAACCAACAGAAGGCAGGGACCTGCGCTGGAGCTTTTCCTATGGCCCTTGTACATATACTTGCTTATATTGACATATGAACACATGCACATTAAAACAAACCAACAAAAATGTTTAAAAAAAAAAAAAGAGCTCTTGCAAGACTATAAACCATGCTTCTCTGGCCTTGCATTTGTGCCTCTTCCTTTGCCTTTGAGGGTTTGGGGGTCCCTCTGGTGAAGCTGGGAATTGGGTGACCCGAGCTTCGGTTGAGACTCTGGCCATGCATCTTCTTGCAAAGCTCAGCCTTAAAGCATCCCAAGACTGTGTGGGGTTCTACAACTTTGTTAGCAAAAAGCCATCAGAAGGTTAAGTGAAAACCGCTACTCTGTTTTGATCACAAACTACTGTACTAGTTTGCAGCTGTGAGTCTTTGGGGGTATTTTTATTTACTAATGTTCATGAACCCAAAGTGTGGACATTAATCTGAGACACTGAGTCAGTGAAGACTTAGTCTTAGCCTATTGTGGAACCCACATAGCCAGCCTGGCCAGTCTCCATTTCCTAGGCACACAGGCCAAAGACAAAAGGAACTAGCCATTAAATGACCTGTCACCATTTAGGATTTCTATTGCTATGAGGAAACACGATCACCAAAGCAACTTGAGGAAGGGTTTATTTTGCTCAGAGTTTCATATCATAGTTCATCACCAAAGCAGTGAAGGCAGGAACCTGGAGGCAGGAGTTGATGCAGAGGCCATGGGGGATGCTGCTTAGTGGCTTGCTCCTCCTGGTTTGCTCAATCTTCTTTCTTATAGAACCCAGGGCCACCAACTGAAGAGTGGTCTCACCCACAGTGCCTGCTTACACTCACATCAATCACTAAGAAAATGTCCTGCAGGCTTGCCTACAGCCAGATCTTATGGAGGCATTTTCTTGAGGTTCCCTCAACTCAGGTGACTTCAGCTGGTGTCAAGTTGACATAAAACTAGCTGTCACAGTTTCCAAATATAAGCAAAGCAAATTAGGTAAGAAAATTAAATAAGGGACTGGAGAGAGGGCTCAGTAGTTAAAAACTCTTGCCATTCTTCCAGAGGAGCCAGGTTGAATCCTAAGCACCTGTGTGGCAATTCATAACCACCTGAAACTCCAGATCTAGCTTTCTTTTCTAGCAAAATACCCATATGCATAAAGTGGAAAAAAAAAACTTTTAAATTTAAGGATGAGAAAAGGGCACCTAAATAGGAAAGAATTAAGCATATCTATTTGAAGATCATGTGATTTGTTGTTGGTAGTTTTGGTTTTCTGAGATAGGATCCCATGGGACTCGGTCTAGCCTCAAATGAGCTGGGATTACAGATGTGCACCACTAGCACAGCTGAGGAAACAGCGCAAACGTTAAGAGCATTTCCAGAGAACCCTGGTTTGGTTCCCAGCACCCACATTGAACAGCTCACAACCACCCATAACTCTAGTTCTAAGGAATGTGACACCCTCTTCTGGCCTTTTTGGGTACTACATGCACATGGTGTACATAAACACATGGAAATACACATAATAACTCCAAATGGTGTGCATCACCACAGCCAGCTTTATGATGTGATCATCTATGCAGAAAATTCCAAATGATCCACTAAAAACTATTATTAGGATTAATAAGAGAGCTAAATAAGATTTCCAGATTAGTATACAAAATAGGTCATTTTTTACACACATAGCGATAACACACTGCATATTAAGTTTAATTTACAACAACAGCAAAAAGAATAAAATGCTTAGGGAATCTAGTAAAAACAAATATATAATGTATACTCTGAAAACCAAAACCAAAAGATCATTGAAAGATAGAAGACCTTGGTAAATAGCCCACGTTCATGGATTAGAAGACAGTATTGGTAAGATGGCAGTATTGCCCAGCTATAGATTCAAGGAAGTCTCTGTTACAATCCCACTTATAGGCCAGAAGGTAAGTGCATTAGGTGTGCAAGCCTAACAAGCTGAGTCTGATCCCCAGAACCCACATTAAAAGCTGGATGTGGAGGTGTGCGTGTGTAATCCCAGCGCTCCTACAGTGAGATGGGAAGTGGAGACGAGACTTGCCCACTGCGGCTGGAATACACAGTACAGTAGGGACAAAGTGGAAAGTCCTGAAAGGTGGCCTTTGATTTTGATGCATACATCACGGCACCAATGTAGGCACACTATCTCTCAAATACAATTCAATCTGACTTCTTTGTATACAGAACAAGCCAATCTAAAACTCATGTGGACATCAAGGGCATGTCAGTGTTTTAGTTAGGGTTTTACTGCTGTGAACAGACACCATGACCAAAGCAACTCTTATAAGGACAACATTTAATTGGGGCTGGCTTTCGGGTTCAGTTCATTACCATCAAGGCAGGAGCATGGCAGCATTCAGGCAGGCATGGTGCAGGAGGAGCTGAGAGTTCTACATCTTTATTTGAAGGCTGCTAGCAGAATACTGACTTCCAGGCAGCTAGGACGAGGGTATTAAAGCCCATGCCCATAGTGACACACCTACTCCAACAAGGCTACACCTAATAGTGCTACTCCCTGGGCCAAGCATCTATAAACTATTACAGTAGGTTAGCCAAAGCAAACCTGTACAAGGGTAAAGTTGAGTTACTTGCATTTCCTCATCCTAAAACTTACTATAGTAATCACGTTAGTGTCCTATTGGCATAAAGGTAGACATAGATCTGTGGAGTAAAACTGAGTCCAATTTATTAATTGTCATATTAATGATGAATCAACTTTTGGCAAGGTGCCAAGGGTGTACAGTGGGAGAAATAAAGTCACCAACAATGGGTGCCAGTACAACAGGCTGGCTGTCAACATGCAAAAGAGTAAAGCTGGACCCTAGCTCACAGCACATGTAAAAACCAACTCAAGATGGATTGAAGATCTACATGTAATAGCTAGGGCTATAAAACTCCAAAGGAAAATGTCATAAAAATGTGTGACCTTAGATTAGGCAATAGTTTTTTAGCTATGGTATCCAAAACACAAGCAAAAAGGATTTTTTCCCACATTTTAAAATTCATGCTGAAAGGATTATTGTTAAGTAAAAAGGACAACTCAGAGTAGAACAAAATATTTGTAAATCATATATCTGACATAGGACCAATATTAATAATATATAAAGAGCTACCACTTAGTAAGAAGACAATCCATTTTAAAAATGGGTAAAGAGGGCCTGGAGAGATGGCTCAGTGGTTAGAGTGCTTATTGCTTTTGCACAAATCCTAGGTTCAATTCATACCTTCCACATGGCATTTCACACCCACCTGTAACTCTAATTCCAGAGGACCTGATGGCCTATAGCCACAACTACTGGGGAGGCAGAAGAATGATTGCTTAAGTCCAGGAGTGTGAGGGCAGCTAACTGGGACTGTGAGGATTGCTGTCTATATGCAGGTGAGGGCAGGGCAGGCAAAAGGTAAGGCTAGAGCCTGTGACTGGGGAGTGGAAAAAGAAGGTGGGCAGTTCTAGAGACGGGACAGAGAGGGATAGAGAGGACAGAAGGACAGAGAAGATGGAGGAAGAAAAACAACCAGATCCATGTGGCTTTAAATAGCCACAGGTAGCTATGAATATCATAGAAGGGATAGAATAATACAGGACAATTTTTCCAGTCTAGCTGGGCAGCTTGTATCAATATCAACTGGCTCTGAGTTCATTGTGTGGGCATTTTGTGAGTTGAGAATGTACTGTTATAAATCTGATTAATTACAAGCCTCTAGAGTTTTGATTTTACAGAGTTACGGGAATTTGTGACAGCTAGTGACAAATGGCAGATGAATTCAAAGAAGATACCAGTGATTCAAAGGCAAGCGAACCTTGAGTTGGGTGGATTCTGCATGAAGTTAGCCATGGGAGTGGGAGACCGCCTGGCCGGAGAGTAGCTGGAGATAGTGTGGATTAATTTTTTTAAATTATTACATGTGACAGGATTGTTCCTCAGTGGTAGAACATGTACTTAGCACTCTCAAGGCCCTGGGTTTGATCCTTAGAGTCCCCTCCTGCCCCACAAAGAAAAAGGAAACCGAAGTAACAAAGAAAGATAATAATAAGCCAATGTTTCTTACAACGTGTTTCATGTAAGGATGCAGAGAGTCCTCAGTGTCCATCAGCGCAGATGTCCATAGGTTAAACACTAAGCATTATTAAATGCCCCAGCAATTCTATTCCCAGGTATTCATTCAGGAGAAATGAAATGTATGTTAACACAAAAGGCTGGATATGAAAGTTTATAGCAGATTGTTTCAAAGGTGGGAACAGTTCAAATATCTGTCAACAGAGGAATGGTTAACCGATAGCACATGCTGCTGTGTGTCAAACACATTGCACAGTGAATGGTGCTTAACTGTGAGAAGAACATGTACAGGATGACTGCATTCGTCTGAAATGTCCAAAATAGACACATCTGCAGGGTCAGAAAGTGAGAGCTCTGTAGGGCTGAGGATGCACAGAGAATACCTGTGGATACAGGGTTTCTTTGGGGGATGGTGAAAATGTCCTAAAGTTCATCTTTACAGTTGGGACAGCTCCATAAATATACTAAGACAGTTGAGTAGCAGTCTAAGTTGGTGAATTCTATGGTGTGTAAATTGTATCTCAATAAAGCTGTTATTTATTGATTTTGTTAAGTTGGGAGTTAGAGACACAGCTCAGAGGTAGAGCACATGTTTATCATGTGTGGAGCCTGGCTCTGATCCTTAACACTGCAAACATAACGAATGTCAACAACTCCAAAACCCAATTTTGCAGCCTGAAGTCTAGTTCATCCTCTATGTAGGATGCCATTCTGAGAGGGCTTCTCAAGATACAGGGCAATCTGTATTGAACCCCACAAATTCCAGAACAAATTGGGATGGGCTGGACAGATTCCTCCAGGGGACATTCCTTTAGGATGGGCCCAGCATCTGCCTGACCCAAGGAGGGTGCAGGGAATGTCCAGTCCTCAGGCCTGCTCTGGGGGAGACATGGAGTAGTGGAGACAGTCTCCTTCTTCAGGCAGTAAAACGAGCCTGACAATTAGAACAAGCCAGAAACAAAACCTTGGAGAGGATGTTCCCTCAGGCTTCCAGTTGTCTCCACAGTTACGTTGTCACACAACAATAACAACTAACATGCAGAGAGGACTCACACTCACTAAATATATCCATGTACCTCCCCAAAGATATTTTCCAGCATCCTCAAAGCTAGGCAGGGTCATGCAATCAGTCCCAGTCCTCCACAAGTGGGCAGGGCTCTGATATGTTCTTGAAGGCCCTCAATGGACCTCCCTCTAACAGACTTCAGCCTAGCTTCCCAGCTACTAGGTCTTTTGATCTGCAGGCTCCAGGACCACCACTGTGTGGGGTCGAATGGTCCATGCATGCCTGACCCTTATCCCAAAGCTCTGAGTTCCTCCCAGTGGTTCTACAACCCTCTTACACCACCATTGCAGCAGAGCAGCTGGAGGCTTGGCTGTCCTCTGGTCTAAGGTAATGTGTCTCTTGCCAAGACCCAGAAGCTATGGCCCAAGAACTGCTATTCTCCAGGCTTCCAGCTGTGACAGGGAGGGGATTGCCAAGGCCAGAGTAGCTGGAGGAATAAGAATCTATGGACTATCCTGGGAAAACCTGGAGGTGCCTTTCAGCCACAGCTTCTAGCAGAGTGTGAGATTCCCAGGTGGTACATATGGGCCTGGATGCTTTCCTATGCCTTAGTACAGGACCGAGATACTCCCCAGTATGGTCTGCTGAGAGCACACTTCATGTTCAAAGATGAGTCATGTCCTTATATAATCAAGAAAAAAAGCAAGCTCTCTTGAGTCAAAAATATGATTATCCTATTTATAAGGCTGTTGTCTTCATGAGCTCATCTAATGCTGGTGTCTTAGGTACTTGTCTATCGCTGTGATAGGACACCAGGACCAGGGAAACTTATAGAAGAAAAAGTTTATTGGGGGCTTACAGTTTCAGAGGGCTGGAGTTAATGACCATTATAGCAGGGAGCATGGCAGTAGGCAGTCAGGCAGTCAGGCAGTCAGGCAGTCAGGCAGTCAGGCAGTCAGTCAGGCAGTCAGTCAGGCAGTCAGTCAGTCAGTCAGGCAGGCAGGCAGGCAGGCAGGCAGGCAGGGCACTGGAGCAGAAGCTGAGAGTTTATATCTTAATCTGCAACCTCAAAATCCACACCCCATGACACACCTTCTCCAACAAGGCCACACCTCCCAAGTCTTCCCAAATAGTTCCACCTACTGGGGACCAAGCATTCAAATATATGAGCCTATGGGGCTGTTCTTATTCAAACCACCACAATTGGTTATTCCTAAAAGATGTCCCGTACACCATCATGTTAGGGAGTAGGCTTTTAACACATAAGCTTGGGTGGGGCACGGGTAATTAATCCACAATAAAATACAAGTCTGGGAACAGGGAGATGGCTCATCTGGTAGAACAATGTTTCTCAACCTTCCTGGTAGAGACCCACAGGTTGAGAACCATTGTAATAGAAACGCTTGCTGAATTTGATGACTTGAATTCAACCCCCAGATCCCTCAGTGGAAGCAGAGAAGCAAGTCCCAGGTAATGGTCCTCTGCTGAAGGCACATGCATGCCCACATCATCGAGACTGTAGGTAATCCTCTTTTGCATCCACAATGGACCAGGATCAGACGTGGTTCCTTTAGCTATCAGCTCAGAGAGATACTGAGCAAAAGCCATCTTCTGAGGGGTTCATCAGCCCCAGAGGACCACTCAGGAGAGATTAGTTCTTACATCATTTGTCGCTCTTAAAAAGTATGTCACTTTTTTGCATGCTGGGGATCAAACTCAAGGTGTCCCTCAGGTATACAAGCACTTAAGCGCTGAGCTGCACCCCAGCCCTCACCCCTTCACAGCCTTTCCTTATCCCCAGCCAGCCCTAAATTTCTCCTTGTGTTGAGGAGATAAGTGGCAACTCTCAAAGCTGGTTAAAAAGGACCACTGGAAGGAAACAGAAGAGATGTTGAAGGGCTAGCACTTATCAGGAAAGCTATGTCATGCACTTCCTTCCTTCTTCCCTTTCTTCCTGTCTCCCTCCTTCCCTCCCTCCATTCCCTCTCCCCCCACCCCCCTTCAGCTTGGTATTGAGCACACGCTCCGCTCCTTGCTCGCTCTGTTGATAAGTGGAAATAGTTATGGTGATGATGATGATGATGGTGGTGATGATGATTGTACTGGTGATTTTGTTGTCAATTTGACACAAGCTCAGGTCATTTGGGAAAAGGGAACCTCAAATGAGAAAATGCCTCCATCAGAATGACCTGTAGGCCAGTCTTTGGAACATTTTCTTAATGATTGACATGAGAGAGCCCAACTCTGTGGGCAGTGCTACCCCTGGACCAGTGGTCCTGGGCTGTATAAGAAAGCAAATTGAGCTAGGTATGAGAGCAGTCTGCTAGCAGTGTTCTTTCATGATCTCTGCTTTAGTTCCTGCCTCTCTGTTCCCATCTTAAGTTCCTGCCTTGACTTCCTTTTATGACGGACAATAGTTATAACTTGAAATAAATTCTCTTCTACCCCAGGTTGCTTTTGGTCGTGGTGTTTATCATACATAGCAGGCTAGGACAGTGATGGAGCACCAACCCATAAGCACTGATCTGAGCACTTCACACAAAAGAACTCACATGCACCTTACAACCCCTAGCTCTGTTTTGTAGATGGGAAAACTAAGACCTGGTGGGAAGTGAACAGACTTGCCATACTCCTGACAAGTGACTACACTAGTAAGTGAAGGGGCTCTCAGGAAGGGAAGGCTTCCAGGTACTGTGGGTCCCAACTTCCATGATGGTGTAATGCGCTCGTCCAGAGCATTGCTGAGCTTACTTCTTGGCACAGACAGAAACTGAACATCTGGGCAAGACAAAAGAAAAGACCTATTACTGTTCTGGACCTGGGCAGGAAAGAAAGAGGAAGGTGTCCTGGTTAGCTGGGATATGGTCCTACCTTAATTGTTCTGGTCACCTGTCCCTTTGGAGTCCTTTTCTTTACCTACCCAGGTGAGACACAGCAGCCTGTGAAATACTGGTCTATGGTGGTCTGTATACCCAAAGTGATCCCAGTGACGTTCCTCTTAGCCTGCGGAAGGAAGCAGAGGGTTGCTGAGATCCATAGTGTTAAAGGAGAGGTAGAGGGTGTATTCTAAGATTGTGGCTTCTGATTCGTGGAAGACATCATGAGGAGAGGTGGCAGGAAAGCCTGGGGGGTGCAAATATCTGAACGGGACCAATAGGAAAAGGGGGAAGACCAGAGGCCCTTATAAAATATCCAGAAGATAGACCCCAGAAGAATAAAGTAGTTGGCTACATTTTCTTCTTTCTCTGATGTTCAGTTTTGTTTTGCTTTGTTTTTTTATCTTGATGTTGGGAATGGGACTCAGGTCCTTTGTAAGACCAGTAGAAACTCTGTTTATTTGTTTTGTTTTTTGAGATGGGTTTTCTCTGTGTAACCCTGGATATCCTGGAACTCACCCTGTAGACCAGGCTATCCTGAGACTCACAGAGATCCACCTGCTTCTGCCTCCAGAGTGCTGGGATTAAAGATGTGTGCCACCACTGTCTAGTGACCAGTGGGAATGCTTAGCTACCCAGTGGGAATGCTTCACTGCTGAGCCATCTCTCCAGTCCCTCAAAGGTTTATTGACAATCTTTTGGGGATGGTAAGATTTTCCTTCTGGGAAAAGGAAATTCCAAAAGGGAAGTCACCTACTGTTTAGAAGAGAAGGAAAACCATTTTAAAGTGTGGTAGTTCAGTGGCAGGTGAAGATGCATCAACCACAGGGGGGTTCCTTGGGGCTGAAGTCAGGGAACTGAGAGGCAGGTTTGAAGAAGATTGTCTAGTGAGACTATTTCTGAAACAGCTGCTGCCAGGACGTGCACAGAGGTGCTCCTGCTGACTCAGTGTTGGCTACAGAACCACGCGGAACTGTGGCCTCTCAGTAGCACCTCGGATAAGATTTTCTTTGGGGAGGGGATCAAGGAAAGGGGGCAGCATTCCTTATTTGGGTTAAGTGAGGACAGAGAGAACAGCTGCAGAGAATGGGAAGCCAGGGAGACACAGGAAGAGGAAGGAGAAGCAAACTTGAGTGTGAACCAGGAAACTTACCACAAGGCCGGGGGAGGGCCCTGGAATGTGCACAATATACAGAATGAATACTTGCCAGAGAAAGGATGATCTGGAAGTCTGGGGGACGTGAGGATGCAGAGACAGCAGATAAATGAGCTGCAGGTGTGCAGAAAGGGAGAAAGAAAAACCTCCATGTCCACCACAAAGACAGCAACTCGAATAGCTCCAAACACTTTCACACATATCTTCTGCATATATTTCCCCCTTTCCCTCTATCTACCTCATGACTTGAATTCCTAATCCTCCTGCCTCCACCTCTCAAGTGCTAGGATTACAGGTGTACACCAGCGTGCCCAGTTTATATAGTGCTGGGATCAAACCCAGAGCTGTGTGCAAGCAGGCAACTCTAGCCTCACTACATGCAAACGCAGACTTCCACGTCTAACTTAAAATTTATATTATTATTATTATCATTATTATTATTATTGAGTGTGAGGGCTGAAGCATGGGAGCCAGAGTGAGTAATTTGGAAATCATTTCTCTCCTTCCACCATGAGTTCAGGTTATCAGGCTTGGAAAAAGTTTTAAAAGTGTGTGAGTTTGTGTATGTGTCCCAGATAATCCTGGTCTCTCACTGTCACTAGATCTTGGGGAACAAGTTTTAACTTTAGCTCAGCCCTGGCCCAAGATGATCTCTGTACTTTCAGTTCTCTGAATCTTTCAATTATGCTACTTCCCATTTCTGTTAACTTGGAAATTAACATATATACATATATTAGAGAGACAGAGAGAGAGAGTGCATCTGTATGTGTGCCTGTGTTTGTGTGTGAGTGTGCCTGTGTGTGTGTGTGTGTGTGCCTGTGCATGTGTGTGAAGGTCAGAGCATAAGTAATGGGAGTCAGGTGGGACTTAGGCCACCAGGTTTGCACAGCAAGTGTTTTGATCTGCTGAGCTGTCTCCCTGGTCTGGGATTTTTTTTGTTGTTGTTGTTGTGTTTTAATTTGGTTTGTTTTTGATACAAGATCTCACTATAAAGCAGAAGCTGGCCTGAAAACTTTCCATGTACAGGCTGGTCCTCAGACTCACAGAGATCCATCTGTCTCTGCCTCCCTCCCAAGTGCTGAGATGTGCGCCACCACACACCACTCTTTGGTTTTGTTTGTTTGCTTGCTTCCTTTGAGACTCTTCTATGGTATTGGAATGAACTTTTCTCTGTAGGTTCTTGGATTTCAAGACCTGGTCCTGGTTGCTTGTGCTGTTTGGGGAGGTCTAAGAGGGCCAGCCTTGCTGGAGGAGGTGCATTAGTGGGGATGAGTTTTGAGAAGCCCCATACCTCCTGGCAATGATGGACTCTTATCTCTCTGGATCCACATGTCCAAATAAACTCTGTTTCTATAAGTTGTCATGGCCGTGGTGTGTGTTTTTTTATTTTTTATTTTTAATTAATTAATTTATTTTTATTTTATGTATGTGACTACACTGTCGCTCTCTTCAGACACAGCAGAAGAGGACATCAGATCGCTTTAAAGTTGGTTGTGAGCCTCCATGTGGTTGCTGGGAATTGAACTCAGGACTTCTGGAGAAGCAGTCAGTGCTCTTAACCACTGAGCCATCTCTCCAGCCCTGGCCCTGGTGTTTTGTCACAGCAACAGAACAGTAACTAATACAGTCTCATTCTGTAACCCAGGCTGGTGTTGAACTCACAGAAATCATCCTGCCCCAGCCTTTTGAGCACTCCATGACAGGCTTGAGTTACCAGGCTTGGCTCTCCATGTGTGGGTTCAGTCTATTGTATCTTCAGTGGTATGCAGGAGTTCAGGTGTGGGCTGATCTAGTTTAGACTTCCTCTCTGTAGAGACTTTGTCCTCAGGTTAGCTTCCTTCATGGTAGCAAGACGGAATCAGGGATCACATCCAGCATGAGTGAGAGGGCTTTACATCAGCAGAACAGCTCAAGACCTGGACTGTCTAAGGCTTCCATGCTATCATGGTGGGTAATCAGGTAAGTGTAGGGATGCATTTCTGCACTGCGGAGCTTGAGAGGTAAAACCAGCATCTCCAGGTTCCCTTGCACCTTGGTGTCTGGGTGTGACTTCCTCTCTACTGGTGAAAGATGGAAGTGAAGCAAGCTGAGCTGTCTTCCGACTGCTTTGGCTGTTTGTCCCTCAGAGCGGGGATGTTGGTGAGCTGCTGTCAGAAGATGTTGCTGGGATGATAGCTTTCAAGTTTTGAGAGGTTCAGGGATTTTTTTTCTCTCCTTCCAATTTTTATTTTGTTTTGAGAGTCTATGTAGCCTTGGCTGGCATGGAACTCCCTGTGCAGGCCAAGCTAACCTCTAACTTAGAGTCCCATTGGTTTCTGCCTCCCTGCTGGGATTAGTGTGCACATCCACACTTGGCCTAAAATACCTGAGGGTGCATGGTTAACAAGTACAAGCCGAAGCATGGCATCAGGATGCATGGGCTGCTGGGTGAGTTCTTGATGTTTACCCACCAGCTGTGGACACAATAGTGGCTTCCCTGGTGGCTCCAATCCTGTATCTGTAGGAACTCTTCCTGAAAGGCCAGCCTAGAGCCCCATCCTTCAGCTCTGGCCATCAGTATTGAATCCTCTCTGTCTCTCCCTGACAGCTTTAAATATTGAGAGCTTTTTTGGTTTCTTCTGCTATGGTACCTCCTGGTACCATAAGGGAGGATGCCTTTTGGTATCTGGTCAGAGCTGGTTATCTCCCCAAACCCCAAGTTTCCTACTTACACTGTGCCTAGAGAGATTAGTAAATCTGTTCTCCCCAATAAGCAGGAGCAAGTGCCTACTCTGCACAACATGGACGGAGGAAATGTGATTTGACTGTGCAACATTTCTCTTACCGCATGCTTTCTCTGGGCCAAAGCCTGCATCTGTCTCAGTCCCACCTCCCTGCACCCTTGTGAAGCAAGGATACCCATCCTCAGTCTACATCTGGGGGAACTGAGTCTCAGAGGTTAAAGTAACCTACCCAAGATGTCCCAGATAATAAATGGTAGGATTGGGGTTAACATCCAGGTCTGTCTGGATCTACAGTATTTGCATTTAAAATGTCTTCTCACTTTAACTATGAAGGTTATGCATATTCATTAGGGAAGTGTTGATATTAATTATGAAGGTTATGCATATTCATTAGGAGAGTGTTGATAACCCACCTTGTCATGCGGCAAGATGGAAGCAGAACTAATCTTTTTTTTTTTTTTCTCTAATTTCTCATTTGACTTTCACATGGAGTGGGGAAGGGAACCACCCTTACAGAGCCACACTAGTGGCTGGTAAGCCAGGTGGTGGTGGCCATGCCTTTGATCCCAGCATTCCGGCAGCGGGGGTCTAGGGGTGAGGAAGTAGCAGGCAGATCTCTAAGTTCAAGGCCAGCCTAGTCTACAGAGAAAGTTCTAGGACAGCCAGGACTGTTACAGAGAAACTCTGTATTGAAAACCACCCTTCCCCATAAAAACACAAACAAACAAAAAACTGAAAACCAAACCAAACCAAAACAACAAAACAAACAGAACTTCACTAGTCTATGGATCTTTAGAGGGAAAGAAATCAGTTTACACTCATCTTTACTGAGTATCTGGGTCGTCCCTAGAGGGTGACCACCCCTGTAGAGGCTGGGACTCCTGAGATGATGGCAGGAAGCCATGAGGACCCACCCATGGAAGACTCATGCTGCAGGCCTCCCACTCAGGTGCCAAAGGAGCTTCTTAGGAGAGGGCCCACTGCAGCTCCGCAGAGGGACTGACATGTCAGTCTAGGTCAGCATTCCCATCAGAGAGACCAGTGAAGTCATTGTCCTGGTGTCGGTATCTCAGGATGTTGTGTAGGACCTCTTGGCCTCAGAGAACAGTCTGGCACTAACTCTGCAAGTTGCTCAGTTCACAGAAGCATCTCCAGCTCCTCATCATGCCCTTCTGATAGACATGCTCAGAAGCAGCTCTAGACAGCTTGTGGTTCTCTTCCCCTCCGAAGCTGACTCCATGTTCCACTACTTTCTACTCCTGCAGAAGGCCCTAGTTTCCCAGTCAGGTCTAAGTAGAGGGCAGGAGGGCTTTCCAGGTTCCTGTTTCCTATCCCTTCATTTAGTCCCTGGCTGTGTCTCAACTTCAGTCAGATGTGCTGTGCCTCTATTTTGTCTCCTGGGCAGCTTCCTATTCCACAGGAACCAGCTGAGTCTGGAATGTGAAGGGGTTTCTGGAAGTCTCTGAATCATGTGAAATCTGCAGTATAAGGGGCCTCTAGAAATCTGTTGGCAATATTAAAAAGAGTTATTTTAAATTGTATGTGTGTGTGTGCACGCACACATGCCAGTGCACTAAAAGGCCAGAAGAGGCTGTCTGATCACCCGGAGCTGGAGTTAAAGATGCTGGTGAGCTTTCCAATGTATATACTGGGAAACAAACTCTGGACTACAAAGAGTAGTAATCATTCCTAATTAACCTGTTAGCCACCTCTCTGACCCTTAAACCACTTAGTCTCCCACACCTTCCCAGCGTTTTCTTTAACAGTTTCATATCTGTTGTTGAGGCTAACCCTGGACTTCCTGCCTCTGCCTCCCAGTGGTGGCAATTATGGGATTATGGGCAAGCTTCACCATACTCTGGACATGCAGTTCTGGGGATCAAACCCAGGGCTTCTTGCCTGCTAGACAAATACTCTGTCACCTGAGCCATGTTCCCGGACACAGGGACAACTTTCCCAACAAATATCTGTACATGATTGTGAAGAAAGACCCCAATGCTCCTCACACACACGCTCAGTTTCTGAAAGAAAGAACTCTATTTTATCTTCCTTTGAACACTGAGATAAATAGTTGACAAAGTGGCTTTACATTCACCTATTAATAAATGAAAGGCACTGCCAGCAACCTGTAATAAAATTGCAAAACAGAGGGGGCAGATAATTACAAAGAATCCAGCTCACACTGTTCCTTGTTATCTTATTCATTGGCTCCAGGCGGTAATTAAAAAAAAAAAAGATTGTTCCATTTCTGTTACTGGTAATCTTATGTGATGATTTTTATCATATAAAATCATACTGACCAGGAGGGAGAGAGGAGAGAACGAGAGAGAGAGAAAGAGAGAGACAGAGAGAGAGAGCGCAACAGAAAGAGAGAGAGAGAGAGAGAGAGAGAGAGAGAGAGAGAGAGAGAGAGAGAATCTTGATGCTTAGTACTTTCCCTAGGGCTGCAGGCAATATTTACTAATGTTTCCACAAGAACTTAAAAGATGTTATCCGTTGGTTGTTCAGCCTTAATTGGTCCAGGAGAATAGTTTGACTGTGTCAATGATTTGAAGGCTACAGGAGAAAGTCAGTGTGGTACTCTGCGGCTGCTCACTGGGTAAGGCGATTGCCACCAAGCCACTAGATCTGAGTTCAATCCCAGGTGGCAGGAAGAGGATCTGACTCCTCTGACCTCCATGGGTGGCACTAGCCTCCCCCCCCCCAAATAAATAATTTTTAAAAGGAGAAGAAAAGCCCCCTGTAAAGAGCACCGTGGTTTTCAGTAGGGGCTGTGTGTGTGTGTGTGTGTGTGCGCGCGCGTGCGTGCGTGCGTGCGCGCACTCCCTTTGAAGTTTTGGGCTTATGGGATAAAAACCACCACTAGTTCTGGCCTTCCTGCCCTTCCTCTTTGTCTTTATTTTACCTTTTGGTGAACTAAAAGTTTACAGGCTTGCTTCAGGAACAGGGATACGAGGTTACTTACAAACATATGGGTGACCCCAAAACTGCTGCATTGCCACATCACGGATAGTGACCAGTGGGACCCACAGACTCTCGCTGTCAGTTAACTTCCCTGCTTATGCAGATAGAGCCACATTGTCAACAACTGAGCAGTGTATGGAGATAGTCACATGATCTCCTTCTGTCCTCGACCCTCTTTTTCCCAGTAGCCTCCCCATTGCCTTCTTCACAGCTCACCTGTCTTCCTAGAGCCTTCATGCAAATTCACTCAAGTGAGTATGAATACAGGTTCTTGGTCCACCTCCTCCCGTTTGTAAAAGGGAACAAAATGCACACAATGTTCTGTATCTTTTCCATTTATGGGCGTGAGAGTGCTCCATATCAGAACACAGAAAGTTTCCCCTTCCATTTGTACAGCTGTATAATGTTCTATGTTCTTAATGTTTGTTATACTTATTTAATTATTTATTTATTGGGGGATATGTGTGCTGCAGGCACCATAGTGCACATTTGGAGGTCAGAGGACAACTTGTGGGAGTTAGTTCTCTCTTTCCATTCTGATGTGTATCCCGTGGATGAAGCTCAGGTCATCAGGCTTGGTGGCAGGTACCCTTAACAGCCGAGCCTTCTCACTGGCCTAATGCTCTGTTTTATGGGGGCCATACCGTTTTTATGTTTTGTTATGTGTAGTCCAGAAGATGGTCTATGATAGCCATATTTTTGGGGTTTGAATGAGAGTTTATTAGGCATACAGCAAGCCAAAGTAAAAGAATAAACAGCAAAAGATAGACAGGGAAACATAATCAAATTGGGTAATCAAAACATCCAGCAGAAATCAACTAAGGAAGTGATGATATCACATCATCCCGTACTTAAGACACCCAGCAAAGAAACCTGGGGAGGTTGAGGCAGTCAGCTGGAGTCTGGATTAAGATTCCCCTCCTAGAATGAGCTTCCCATGACTGAGCTTTCAGCAGAGTTGCTGGTGCCTTTATATCATGGGATAAACAACTGTAATCTCTGTAACCCCTGTAACCTCTGCTGAGCGAGGATGGCTCACCTTCTACATGCTCTCAAGGGCACAGCATTTCTACCCTCCAGCTGTTGGCCTCTTTCTCTCCTCACCCCAAGATTAGGGGCCTTGGAGGACACTAGGACACCCTGTCTGGAGGGGAAGGGTGGGGGCGGGACCAGGGGAGAAGGACAGGAGGACAGGATGGATGGGATGAGGATGGTGTTCCAGCTAGCTTCTTAGAGAAATTAATCGACATGACAATTACTAACACAGTCTGCACGTGGCAAGTTAAGAGTTAAAGCAACTAGGACTAGGGCTTCCCTGGACACACAAGACCCTGGGGTTAGTCTCTAGGATAAACAACAAATAAATACATGAGGAGTTAAGTCATGGAGGACTGTCACCTTTGTGATGTTGCGAGATTGTATCTAAGAACATGTTCTATTCAGGTTGTGCTTTAGAAAGCTCATTCACACAGGTCTTGAATGTTGTCTGTGAGGTTTATTTCCAGGTACTGAATATTACTTCTTTATATAATTTTTGTTTAATCTATGGAGAGGATTCTATAGTTTTCCCATGAAGACTACTTAGCCATATTTCATAATTTCAAACCATCCTTGCACTCTGAAATATACTACACTTAGTATGACACTGAGTTCCTTTTTTGTTTTGTATTGTTTTTTTTTTCTGAAACAGGGTTTCTCTGTGTGGCCTTGGCTGTCCTAGAACTCACTCTGTAGAACAGGCTGGCCTCAAACTCACTGCCTCCCAAGTGTTGTGTTGGTTTTTGAAGCAGGATTTTTGTAGCCTAGGCCTCAAACTCACTATATAGCCAGAGAGTCAGAGGCATCCTTCAACTCCTGATCCTCCTGCCACTTCCCCCCAAGGGCTGTGATTACACGAGTATAGCAACACATTTGGGTTGATGCAAGATTCTGGTTGCTTTTTCCTTTTCTTTTTTTTCTTTCTTTTTTTTCTGATAGGGTCTTACCTATTTATTATAGGGTCTATCCTAGAACTTGCTGTGTAGACTAGGCTGGCCTTGAATTCACAGAGATATGTCTACCTGGGATTATAGGCATGTGCCACCAAGTCTGGATGGTTTCTTTCTTTTCTTTTTTAAAGATTTATTATTTTTATTTTATGTGTGTGTGTGTATATATATATTTAAGATTTATTTTTATTTTATGTGTGTGTATATATATATTTAAGATTTATTATTTTTATTGTATGTGTGTGTGTATACATGCCTGAGCATATGTATGCTTGCAGGTGCCAGAGGAAGCCTGAAGAAGGTGCCAGATTCTCTGGGACTGGAGTGACAGATGGTTGTGAACTGCCTAGTGTGGGTGTTGGGAACTGAATCTGGGCTCTCTGCAAGAACATGAAGTGCTTTTAGCCACTGAGCCACCTCTCCAGCCCTTATTTGTGAATTTTTTGTTAAGGACTTTTAACTAATGGTCATCAGTGACATTGGTATGTTTGCTCTTTTGTGTACAGTATCACTGAATTTTGGTATAGCATAGGAAGAGTTTGGAGGCTCCCCCACCCCTGCTCTGATGGGCTGCTTATAAGCCTCCCTGCTACAGTGGGCACTGGAGCTATCTGAGCCTTCTCTGTTTCTTCCATACAGATCGGCTGTCATCACTCCTCTTGAGATCTCGTTTGCTATTCAGAAACCTTGGCTTTTTTTTCCTGTCTCATGATAACCTATGGTTTTCTTCACTCCCTTTTTGTATTGTATAGTGTCTATGGCTTTCTTAATAAGAAGTTAATAAAAGTGCTTATATCTTACTACTTTCTGGGGAGGGGGGTCTGTATTTACTCTTTCAATAAACCTTTACTGAATATCTGTCGTGTTTCTGACCCAGCTGTGCTTGAGGAATACAGAATAAATCCGTTAACACCAGCCTTTATGGGTCTCAGGGCCAAGCTGGGAGGACAGCCAGGGACTCTGACACTCATGACTGTGTGGTGGCTGCTGGGTGGGAGGCAGAGTCACCTAAGCCAGCCAGGGAGGTGGTTGAAGGATGACTGTAGAGCTGGGGGTGGTGGCTTATCCCTGTAAACCTCAGCACTCAAGAATTGGAAGCAAGAGGACCAGGTGTTCCAGTTCATTCTCAGTTACACAGGAGTTTGAGGCCAGTCTGGGCTATCTAAACACACACACACACACACACACACACACACACACACACACACACACACACACAGAGTCAGCTTATAAAATCTTCTGAGTGCTGTATTCAGGATGCTCTGGTTTGAGAATGCATTCTGGAGAGTTAGACAGCAGGTCCCACATTTGATGTTATACCTTGTGGCCATCTTGAAACTGCTAATTTCATTTTCAACAACAGAGGATTTTATTTTAAGTAGGATTTCACTATGTAACCCAGGCTGGTTTTAAACCCACAATCCTGTGGCCTCAGTTCCCTGAGCTCTGGAGTTACAGGTGGGCAACTTGACATTTGGCCAGATGTGTGCTTTGTAAGTAAGGTCTGGTGCATGAAGTGGACACTTGAGATACCTGGACCACAGAGTTGTCACTTGTGGGCTCAAGATTGTTTTCCTGGTGCTTGTGCATGCCTTGATGAATGCACACCCTTGTGAGGCTGGGGCCCATGCTGTCTGAGGCTGTGGAATAGCAGCTGTGCCTTAGAAGAAAGAGAATCTGCTAGGCAGTGGTGGCGCATGCCTTTAATCCCAGCACTTGGGAGGCAGAGGCAGGTGGATTTCTGAGTTTGAAGCCAGCCTGGTCTACAGAGTGAGTTTCAGGACAGCCAGGGCTACACAGAGAAACCCTGTCTCAAAAAACCTAAAGAGAGAGGGAGAAAGAGAGAGAGAGAGAAAGAGAGAGAGAGAGAGAGAGAGAGAGAGAGAGAGAGAGAGAGAGAGAGAGAGAGAATATCTGAATGGGGGCAGTGTGGAACCTTCCCTGCGCTGTCTGCACCAAGATTACTTTCTGGTCTGAGCACTGAGACAGCAGCCATGGGCTCTCAGACAAGAAATGTTTCTAATAACTTATTACAAAACAAAGAAAACTCATGGACCTTTAGATAGAGAAAAATTCAGGGAATTAGATTCCCTGAGGAGTTTAGAATCGGTGGTGTATACAACTGCCACAGCCTTGTAAAGTAACCACACACACACTTAGAGACCAAGGATAAATAAGAAGTGTTGCATTGCTAACAGTTAGCTGGTGGAACTTCTTGAGATTGGTAAGCAGAGGACACAGAAGACAGCCCATAGAATGGGAGAAAACCTGTGCTCTCTATACATCAGAGGCCCAACATCTTGAGTGCCAAAGAAAAGTAAACCAAGAAATCAGACAACTCAGTCAACAAAGGGATAGACAGTTCTAAAGATATGAAAGACAGGGCCCGCCAAACGGGAAAACAGTATTGGAGGAGGGCAAATGAGTTCTCTTGAATATTTTGGATCAGAGGGAATTAGAGGCAGTCGAGGAAGACGATAGGAAGATGGCCTGCAGCTAAGGGACACTTCGGTCCAGAGATTAATGTTCTGAATTAGGGAATAAATGAGCTTTCCAGAAAGAGGATGTAGGAAGAGGATCCTGAGAAGACGGTAGAAGAGGACTTCTCCACCAGGTGAGTGGGAGGCCAGGAGTCTGGTGTTCTAAAAGCCTGGGAGGCCTTATCCCCTCCGAGGCTGTTCTGTAGCAGGAAAAGATGGACTCAGAAGCTGCCCGGTGATGCCAAGTCTAACCTAGTTATAGGACACTTATGCTGTCTCTCCAGAACGGCAAGAATCCTACATATTGCCTGGGCCACCTGCCTCTTCAGGCCTAGTCATGGCCTGCAGCCAGCAGGAGAGAGAGAGGAGGTGACAGGGAGACAGCTCAGTTCAGACACAGTGCCTGTGGGGACCTCAGCTAGACAACAGAGGGCAGAAACAGGCAGTGCAGAGCCACCCGGGTCACTTCAGACTCTGACGACACACACCCCTACCTACCTTTTCCCTATGGAAATGCGAAGTCATAAACCATATTGACTTTAATTTCTTGTGTCAGAAAGGCTGTCCAGGAGTCTGGGAGCCAACAAACTCAAAACAGGTTTGTGTGGAAACAAACAAAACAGGATTCAGAACGATTTTTGACATCTGAGCCAGTTGTGATTTTTTTTTCCAGGAACCATAACAACAACAAAAAAATGAACCTTGCAGGCAAAAGGCACTAGGCCTTATCATTATGAATTTGTATTCCTGCTGATACATAAACCTGGAGTAACTGAGCAGGGGAAACAAACGACAACTGTCTTCTTTACCAGGCACGAGGGTGCTGGAAGAGGCTACTTAGGGTTTAATGGGCAGCTTTATGTATGTATGTGCTTTGACTGGAGCCAAAGAGCACTGTGCGCTCTGCCACACAATGGGAAGTTTTGAGTTGGATTTTAGAAGAAATAACTTTGATCATTTCAAAAGCAATGAAGCCTGATTCAGCCAGGAAAAAAGAAGGCGGTAATTTATGGCTGCCATTAAAGACACTCCAACACAGGCTGGAGGGAAGTTTCACTAAGTGAAGATTTACAAATGTGTTAAAACAAAACAAAACAAAAAAACCACCCTTCAAACTAGAAATAGCGGAGTGTCTCTCTCAGCACCAAATACAAAAGGAGTGGGAGGGAGGAGCCAGAGACAGAGAAAGGGGTGGGACCTGCCTGCCTTTACTAGAGAGGAAAGGTTAAAGGGAAAACGCAGGGAAGTTCTTTTCTCAGAGTCTCCATCCACAGCAGAATACATAACACTCCCCCAAAAGACAGGCTCAGCCTGGGCCCTGCACAGACACAGGCTGGGGAGGCAGACAGCTGCTCAGATTGCTGAGGTGGGAAGCTGTAGCTGGCAGCCAGAGGCCCAAGATTTGTGTGCTCTTGTGCGTGTGCTGGGGGAGGAGGGTGTTTGGGGTTGGGGTCGGTAAGTTTTTTTTTTTTTTTTTTTTATCAAGGAATTAGTGGGTGTGAATATACACTTATACATGTGCAGTATATGTGGCCATATGTCTACATACACATAAAGATGTATATAAATATTCACAGGAGAAATGGAATAAGAACCATCCAGAGAAATCCAAATACGAGCACTCACATCTCTGCGTATGGCCTTCTGCTTCTTTCATTTAGGAGTCCCTGAAGCATTTGTTCCTAGAATTGAGGCTGATTGTAATGGCTCCAGCCACCTGAGCCTGGAAAAAACGGGAAGGTCTGGCTGTGGGGAATAGGTGCTGGCCATTGGCTCTATTTACAACTCACCAAGTCTGATATTTCTAAGTTCTGTGGGTCATAGATGCCACCTATGCCCAGGACAAAGCTGGGAGCTCTACTACCTGCGGTGGTCCCTTTTTTCTTTCACTTCCTTGCTGTTAAGATACACTTAACTAGATTGCACTCTCTGCAGTGATTTTGAACCCGGCTCTGAGAGAGAGAGAGAGAGAGAGAGAGAGAGAGAGAGAGAGAGAGAGAGAGAGAGAGAGAGAGAGAGAGAGAGAGAGAGTGTTTTCTTACAGCCTAAGGTATCAGCAAGGCCTGGCTAGAGCCAGGAGCTGGGAACAAAATGTGTGATGGCCTGGGCAAGCTGGGTTCACTTAGATAGCTTTGTCCTGAGTTCTCTTAACAGGGTATGTGGAACCCCAAGAAAATGTTGTTGGAGTGGTGCTGGGCCTGGGGTCCAGTGTCCCATTGTGTGGAGACTAAGTGAGACACTCTCCGGGCGCTCTGTGACTACTTCAGTTTGTAAGGACCCGGTCAAGTTGGAGGGCGCTCCGCGTAGGGGAGCCGAGCGTGCTAGCGAGCGAGAGCGAGCGCAGGGCTCTGCTGACAGCCGCTCGGGCCACGGCGGCCGCGCCCCCTCCTCCCCGGGCCGGGGAGGGGCCAGACGGGCGGGGCGGCACTGAGGACCGTGTGAAAATGAGGCCGGGGCTCGGGGGCGGGCGGGGCCGGGGGTGTCGGCGGGCGCAGAGGCCGGGAGCCCGCACACGCCTCCCCGCGCCGCTGCTGCCGCAGGCTCTCCGCCGCTCCGCGCGCTGCGGCTGCCATGGGGGTCGCGGGCTGCGGTCGGCTTCGGGAGGCCGGGGCGCTGCTGCTGCTGCTGCTGCTGGTGCTGCCGCCGCCACCGCTGCTGGCCGCCGCCGTCCCTCCTGACCGGGGTCGCACCGACCGGCCGCTCGAGGGTGAGTGTGCAGCCGCAGGGCGCACCTGGCCCGGAGCAGGACCCTTGCGTTGTCTCTTGATCCGGAGAGCCCTCACCCGCTGTCCCCGCCGTCGAAGGGGGCTCCTGCTCCGGACTGTTGACCTTTCCCGCCCTCGTACCTATCAGGTTTTGTCCCCCCCCGCACCCCCCCCCCCCCAGAGTCTCCTAAATTCATGCTGTCCAGATTGTCCCTGGCTGTCGCTGGATGGGACTGGTGTCTGGAGTTCAGCTCCCCCTTGTGTAGATGGGGAAACTGAGCTAGTGGCAATTTGTTCCCCGGTTTTTCCTTTGGGGCTGATAAGTTCTGCCAGCCCCAGGATGAACTGCAGAGACTTCTGTGGGCGCAGAACTTTTACTGTGCCAAGACCTGGAATGTCCCTAAGCCTCCAAATTTGGAGCAGCCATATATTAGAACTCTGCACAATCTGCTTTGACTGAACTTAAAATTCTTTGAAAACTCATTCGTTTTTATCTTCGTACTCAGTAGTGGTATCGACCCTGGAAATGCTTTGGCTATCTATGGTGGGCTTGCAGGCTGAGAGAAATGGCAGGGTTGGGGCTGGGGCCTCTGGGACACCATTGCTACATTGCACCGTCTGAGAGGTCAGGATGCTGTTTGCTTGAGACCAGGGAAACTTTCACCCCCACATCCCAGACTCAGAAAGCTGAGAGACAGTTGTCTTGGCGGTCTTCTGGAACTTTCTAGCCAATTCTGCTCTTCATTCCTCTCCCTTAGCAGGCAGTCTACTATATTCTTATATGCCAGCCGTGGTGCTGGCTGGGCATCAAAGAGCGGATTCAGTTGTTAGGGCACTGTGGAGAGACAGGTGAGAGGGCAGGGACAGCCCTGCATACTCTGTGCTCTGCATAAGCTAAATACATGGGAGAATGTGGTGGGAACATCTCCCTGACATTAGGGGATCATGGCTCACTTCCAAGAGGAGGCACATCTGAACTGAGTCGTGGAGTCCAGTAAGGGTGGCCTCCTTACTTGGGTCATTCCTCTTGGAACAGTGCATTTGGAAATGGGCCCGGGCATGGTGTGGTTTATCCCAGCTAGTTGTAGCAGTATGGGGGTTGGAGAAGTAGAGAGAGAGAGGGAGAGAGAGAGGGAGAGAGAGAGAGAGAGAGAGAGAGAGAGAGAGAGAGAGAGAGAGAGAGAGAGAGAGAGAGATTGATTGCCAGATCACTCAAAGCTTGAATAGGTATTAGGTGCTTGCTGTGTTCTTTTGCAGATGTGGATGAGTGTGCCCAAGGGCTAGATGACTGCCATGCTGATGCGCTGTGTCAGAACACACCTACTTCCTACAAGTGCTCTTGCAAGCCTGGCTACCAAGGGGAAGGCAGGCAGTGTGAGGGTGAGTGGCTGGGGCGGTGGGTAGGTGGGCAGCTGGGAAGCGACTGCCTCCTTAGCTTTTGTACTGGTCTAAATGACCGCTCCTACCTTGAATCCTGCCACCTGCTCTTTGAAATGATTTTCAGATCCTCAAAAGGCTGGGAGATTATGTCCTTGCCCGAATGGTTACAGTTTTCTCTGGCTCCCAAAGGTCCCTTTGTGTGGCTCCTGGAAAAGGAAATGCAATGCCTCGCTATCTTTTGATTCCACTCACCAGGAAAGCCAGACAGAGCTTCAAGGACCCTGCCTCCCTGGAGACTAAGGACTGGAGTCCTGCTTTCTGCTGTCTCTGGAGGATCCATCCTGTCTGGTTTTGGGCTGACTGATATTGGGACTTGCTAGGCTTGAGAATTCTACCCAGGCACTGCCTTATTTGAGTGGCAGATTCATTCTGGAAAGATAAATGCATAGGGAGATTTTAGTTCTTCGGTGCTGTAGACCTGAGATCCTGAAGTCTGGACTCTGACCACTAGTTCAGTGACTGAACTCAAGCCTCAGAACTGAATGGAAACTGCTCTCACAGGAGGAAGCAGAATGTGAGCCCTGACAGGGCTCTTCAGGGAACTTTGGGTCATTTCCATTGCTTGTTTTTATGGATGAGGACACTGAGGACGGGAGACGAGGGGCCATAAACAAATGATTAATCTTTGGGTGAAAGTCACATCCTCAATCCTCATCCCCGCCCCAGCTCCTGGTCCCTCACACTCACTCAGCCTGCAGCTGTTTCTCTGGTTACACAAGACATCCCTATAGAACTGAGGAGAGGTATTTGATCCCAGCTCCAATGCTTCTCCCTGCCTCTGGACCCAACCTTAGTGAGCATATTGGAGGCCTCTTTCATTCTGAGAGCTTTTAAACTCTTAAAAATTGAGTGTATCTTCAGGTGGGAGTTGATCTGAATCCCTGCAGGAACAAAACCTACATAGTGAGTTAGGAAGTCTTGTCCAAGTACTCGGAAAACCACACTAACTTCTTCAGGCAGGAGAAAAATGTAGTCCATGTCTATTTGGGTGGTGTTTGATATCCTGATGTTTGATTCATGTCTTGATGTTTCAAGCGATCCTGTCTCATCCCATGGCCTCTGAGAAGTCCAGTTGTTGGTGCTGGACAGTATGTTATATCCAGAGGTACCTGGTATGTGTGGTAGACACTCATTCTTGCATTTTGCTTGTTCTTGTTTTGATTTTGAATTTTTTGGTTTTTTTTTTTGAGACAGGGTCCCCTGTAGCCCAGCGTGGCCTCAGACGTACAAGCTGACTCACCTGCCTCTGCCTTCCAAGTGCTGTGATTGTAGGTACATACCATGACACCCAGCTATATTTTCTTTATATTTATTTATTTGTTTATATTTTAAATTATGTGCTTGCATGTGTCTGCATGTAGGTATGTGCATGTGAAGACCAGAGGTGTCAGATCCCCCGGAGCTGGAGTTACAGGCAGTTGCTAAGCCCAATTATGAGTGCTGGGAACGGAGCTCACATCCTTTTCAAGAGCACTACATGTTTTAACTGCTGAGCCACCTCTCTAGCCCCTACTTTTCTTTTACTTTTTAAAAATTTGTTTTTTATTCTTCTTAAGGGAACTTTTTATTTAGAAATACTTTCAGACCAGGAAGGTTGCAAAACCAAACAAAGCTCATGGGTATTTGCCACTCATCTTACCCCAATGCTATCAGCGTACAAAATGGTATATAATTACCCAAACCAGGAAAGTAACAATGGCACAATGTCATTTAAAAACAACTGTAAACATTCAAATTCCACCAGATTTCCCCTGATGTTCTGTTTCTGCTCCAGAGTTAATTCCAGGTCCTGACCCACATAGCCAGTGCCTGTGTCTCTTGTGTTTCCTCAGTCCTTAATCTGTCTTTGTCTGGAACATCAACTTTTGAGACAGGGTCTCTTGTAGCTCAGGCTGGTCTCGAACTTTCTCTGTTGCTGAGGAAATGATGCCATCAAACTCCTGATTATCCTGCCTCTACCTCCTAAGTGCTAGGATTACAGGCATGCGACACCTTATCTGACTTATGTGATACTGAAGACTCAATAGACTCTCTCTCATGCTAGGCAAGTATCAGTTGCCTGATGTGGTTGCGTCGTTGCTGAGAACTGAGCCTGAGTCCTTTACAAGAGCAGCAAGTTCTCTCAACTACCAATGCCACCTCTTTGATCCCAGCACCGCCACTTTTGATGAACACTGTGATTTCAATTGCTTCATGTTAAGAGGCAAAGAATTAATAGAGCTTGGCATGGCAGCTGTGCTAGGAGGATTGCCATGGGTTTGAGTCTAGCCTTGACTATACACTGAATGTAAGACCAGCCAGAAGAGAATGTGTCTTCTCATACTATGGTTTTCTGGCATTTCAGTAAGACTGTCACAGTAACACCGCAGTGACTTTCCCAGTAAACCACATCAGTGGTATATGATGTCACTATGATGCTAACCTTGTTTAACACCCGGTTTAAGATGGTGTCTGTTGAGCCGGGCTGTGGTGGCAAATGCCTTTAATCACAGCACTGGGAGGCAGAGGCAGAGGCAGGAGCATCTCTCTGAGTTTGAGGCCAGCTTGGTCTACAGAGTAAGTTCCAAAACAGCCAGGGCAACACAGAGAAACCCTGACTTGAAAAACAAAAACAAAACAAAACAAAACAAAACAAAACAAAACAAAACAATAGTGTCTGCTGGTTTCTCTACTGCTGTATTTACTGTGGAAGCATATTTGGGGGAGGGTACTTTTGAAATGTCAAGTCTTTGTTCACTGATTTTAGTGTCTAAGCATGCATGGATCTTGCCTCTGGCAGCTGTAACTCTGATATGCACCTCCTTTAAACTCTGCACTGATCCCCCTTATGTACCTGGAAACTGTTTTTTTTTTTTTTTTTTTTTTTTTTTTTTTTAAAGGAAGATATGCCCCTGTTTGCTCATTCATCCATTCCTTCATCTATTTCATTGTATACTTTTGCACATCGGCATCATATCATTATTTATTTTCAAACTGTTCTAGCTGTAGCAATTGAAAACTCGTCATTGTTGCCTGTTTGATTCCCCCCTTTTTTGAGAACTTTCTGATATTTTATATTACAAGATCCTCCATACCATTCTTATGTTCTCTGCTTGCCCAGGAATCCACCACTCCCCACAATGACTCTGTTTCCTTTGATGGCAAAGGGTAGGGATATACCTTTTGTGTGTGTGTGTGTGTGTGTGTGTGTGTGTGTGTGTGTGTGTGTGTGGTGTTCTCTAGGGGGCCTTGTTTCTAGGGCTCGTCGGCACACAGAGCTGGGATGTCCTTGCATGTGTTCTGCTGATTGATTTTGTTGTTTGCTTTTCTGAGGCAGAGTCTTTCTTTTATGTTGCTCTGGCTGTCCTGAAACTTGCTATGTAGACCAGGCTGGGCTCAACCTCACAGAGATGCACCTGTCTGCCTCCCAGTGCTGGGATTACAGACGTGTACCTTCATGCCTAGCTTGTTTATTCTTTGTTTTATTCCTCTGAATCTATATTCAAACTATGGGTAGCACTGATAGTTTGACCTCTGTGCTAGAACCAAGTCACTCTAGCCTTGCAGGTTTTTCCTCAAACAGTGAGAAATCCAGTTCTTACTGTTGTGCTGTATTTACCTTTGTTCAACCTTAGTAGATACAGGACATATTTACAGGATTACTGACGCATGGTCTTGTGAGGACCCAGGTTTCACTAACCACAGTATTTATTAACTAGAGTACAACACACAGCAGTTCATGCTTTTATGACCTCCAGTAAGTGGTTGCTTAGTTATTTCGGTTAGCACTTTGTGGATGTGTCCCAGTTATGTTTCAATTCATAATATACCTAGTTTATTTCTTTTTGTATCTCACTTACTCATTCCCATCCCCTCTACCTACACCTACTGGCTGTTTGTTTGTATCATGCACATAAATAAAACCTCACTGCTTTTCTAAGAGTCAGATTGTACCAAACTGGTATCCTCCTGCAGGTGTGGTGCTTTCTTGCCCCCTTTGCTCTGCCCCATGACTGCTCTTTCTTCCCCTTTCCTCTCACACCTGTGGTTTTCTGTTTATTCTTCCTTTATGTCTTTTATACAAGCAAGCAAATAGGAGCCTGTTTTTTTTTTGTTAGTGAGTTTTCAGATGCATCATGTATACCATAAATCTCACCAATTTAATATATACAACCAAAAGATTTGTAATAAATTGTCTGAGTCATGCAGCCACACATACAGAGTTTTCAAACAGTTTGCTTTCTCAGTAATACCCACCGTGCACTCTTCTTCATTCCCACCCTTCCCCAGCAACAGCTAACCAGTAATCTACTTCCGGTACCTTCCAGCTGTAGCTAACTAGCAGTGAGCATCCTTCCCAGATACCTCACACAGATGACCTCCTATAATCCAGGTTCCTTGCATGTGGATTAATTCTCTCCGAGTTATTGGGAAGCAGTGTCATGCTGCAGCCTGTATCCTCACTTCCTCTTTATCAGTGAATAAGTAGCCTGTTGTACAGATATACCGTAGCCTTTGTTTGTTTGTTCTTGAGACAGAGTCTTGCTATATGAACCAGGCTGTCCTCAAACTCACCATGCAGCCCAGGCTGGCTTCAAGCTTGTGACCTCCTGTCTTTTTCTCCTTTTATTGAAAATGGAATTTTTTTCTCACATAATCTATCCTAATTATAGTTTCCCCTCCCTCCACTCCTCCCAGTTTCTCTCCATTTCCCCTCCCATCTGGATCTGTTCCCCTTCTGTTTTTCTTTAGGGAAAAAAAAAAAAACAAGTTTCTTTTTTTTTTAGGATGTAATTTATTTTTTATTTTATGTTCATTGGTGCTTTGCCTGCATGTGTGTTTATGTCAGGGTGTCAGATCTTGAAGCTACAGATTAGTTGTGAGCCACCATGTAAGTGCCAGGAACTGAACTGGGTTCCTCTGGAAGAGCAGTCAGTGCTCTCAACCACCAAGCTGTCCCTCCAGCCCCCAGACAGCCTTTTTAAGGGATAATAGTAAAACAAATAAAAATAAGACAAAAACAAAAACTAACACATTGGAATACGACAAAACAAACAGAAGAAAAAGAGACCAAGAAAAGGCACAAGAGACAGATGCAGATGCAGAGGCCTACTCATTTATACACTCATTTACACATCCAGGAATCACAGAAAAACATAAAACTGGTGGGGGGGAGGGAAGGAGAGAGAGAGAGAGAGAGAGAGAGAGAGAGAGAGAGAGAGAGAGTAAAGTTAAAGGGGGAGGGGGAGTGGGAAGCCCTGACATGGCATTAGGAGACCAAGAGCCTCCAGAGTCGCCTCTGAGCTCCTTTTCCATCGTCTGCTGCTGGCCGTGCAGTCCAGCCTTAAGACTAGTAGTTTGTTTTCCAACTTAAGACTCCCTTGGAGAAAAGTAAATTTTTGTTTGCAAGTGGTTATCAATTGGAGATAGCTTCTGGGTTAAAGATGGGGGCTTGTGTCCACTCCTTTCAGCTCTAGGACCCCATCTGGTGCTGACCCTGTACACACTGCCCCAGTCTCTGTGAGTTCATGTATGTCGGTCCTGCTGATTTAGGAGCCTTACCTTGGTGTCCTCCAGCCCTTCTGTCTCCTAACTCTCTTTACCCCCTCCTCTGCAGAGGTCCCTGATCCCTGGGGGCAGGGATTTGATGAGACATCCTGTTTAGGACCTAACTCCTAAGGTCTCTCATCTTCCACATCATCTCGGCTGTGGGTTTCTGTATTTGTTTCTGCACTCTTACTTCTGCCCCATGATTTCCTTATCCTTAGACAGCTGTCTTAATAAGAACAGATTTTTAGTAAGTTCCACTGGATGTTTCCAAATTGTGTTGTCCCTTCTGAGTCTTTACATTCCCACATAAATGTTATGCATATTGAAATTTTGTATGCATGTGTGTGTTTAGATGTTGTCTTGAATTTAAAATATTCTAGGTTTCCTTTTGCATTTGGATTTTTTAATTTAATGATGTATTCTATTAATTATTCCAAAGCAGTTCATAGAGACTGTCTTCATTTTCTTTTAGAGCTAGATAGTACTCTATCAAGTGAATATACCATGACTTAATTAAGATTTCTACTGCTGTGATTAAACATCATGACCAAAAGCAACTTGGGGAGGAAAGGGTTTATTTTGCTCACAGTTCCATATCTCTGTTCATCATTGAAGAAAATCAGGACAGGATACACACAGGGCAGGAACTTGGAAGCAGGAGCTGATGCAGAAGCATGGAGGGGAGCTGCTTACAGGCTTGCTCTCCATGGCTTGCTCAGCCTGCTTTCTTATAGAACCTAGAACCACCGTCCCAGGGATGGTACCACCCACAGTAAACTGGGCCTTCCCTCATCAATAACTAATCAAGAAAATGCCTTATGGCTGGGATCATATAGAGGCATTTTCTCAATTAAGTGCCTCTCCATTCAGATAACTCTAGTTTGTGTGTCAAGTTGACATAAGACCAGCCAGCACATATCACTTCCATTAAACTGCTCTCCTAAATATGAGCTTCTGGGTAGATTCTAGTATTTTGTAATCTCAAACTATACAACAATGAAGATTAATGCTTGATTATGTTTCTGTTTGGGTGGATTCTAAGAAGTGGGATGGCTGGCTAACAGGTAAATGCATATGTATGTCTCTCTAAGAAATAGCACCTGTTGAGCTCACTTCCCTTTTGCTTCTTAGACTTGGATGAATGTGACAATGCACTCAATGGCGGCTGTGTCCACGACTGTTTAAACATTCCAGGCAATTATCGATGCACCTGTTTCGATGGCTTCATGTTGGCTCAGGACGGTCATAATTGTCTTGGTAAGAAAACCATTTTCCTCTCCCCACCTTCTACCAGCCTCTTTGTTTTTGAAACCTTACTCATGAAAGCATTTCATGATCTGGGGTACATTTCCGTCAGTAGAATTCTTACTCAGCATGCACAGAGCCCTGCATTCCATCCCCAGTACTGCAAAACCACGGTGGTGTATATCTGTAATCCCAGCACTCAGGAGATAGAGGCAGGAGGATCAATAATTTAAGATCATTTTTAGTTACAGAGCAAACTCGAGACCAATCTGGGCTACATGAGACCCTATCTACATATATAAAAAAGACAAAAAAGTGATCCAAGAATTAGGGAACTTAGACTATGTAACAGATAACTGGATAGGAAAATTTAGTCCAAGGAGATGGGTAGACATTGCTATGACTGTTACTGATTTCTGACACTGAGTGTTCTGTTGAAAGGATCCCAACTATCCTTTAAATACTATGTCTTTCTTCTTGCTTCAGATGTGTCGGGTCACAGCCAGGTAGATCCTACACTTTTTTTTTTTTCTTTTTGAAAGAAAGACAAAAGCTTTCTGTAAGCATCCTCCAAGACTTCCACAAGACAGACATCCACTGGCACTACAGTCCCTGAAGTGAGCAATGCAGACTGTTCCCACCAGTTCCTCTTGTGAGCACTAGATCAGAACCTAGAAGTCTTGCTGGATGGGGCTGAGGTTGCATAGTCCAGGAGGATACAGCACACCAGGCAGGTGTTTTGCTTTGTTAGACTTATGCTGTCAGCCCTACAGGAAGATATCATGCTGATGAGCCTGTCTCGGGCTGATCTCTTGGCCAACCAGGGTCTATCTCAGATCTTTCTTTATAGTGTGGTAGGAACAGTCACTTGATCAAAAGCCTTGATGTCAGCTTAAAAAGCCATAGATGTGCCAGGAAGATGGCACAATTGTTAAAGTGCCTGCTGTGCAAGTATGAGGCCCTGAATTTGGATTCCAGCACCCATGTAAAAGCCGGGTACAGTGGTGCTCACTTGCAATCCTGGCATTGGGGAGGCAGAGTCAGGCAGATCCCTGGAGCTCATTGGCCAGATGACCTAGCCCAGTTAATGAGCTCCAAGTCCAGAGAAAGACCTTGACTCAAAATATTAGTTGGAAAGCACCCGAGAAAGACACTTGACATTGACCTTTGACCTCATACACATGCAGACACCCACCTGAACCCCTCCTCCCAAGTCTAGGCTAAACTTGTGTTCGAAAAGTTGTGCTATGGAGAAGGAAAGGAGGAGGAAGAGGAAGAAGAGGAAGAAGAAGAGGAGGAGGAAGGGGAAGAGGAAGAATAAGAAGAGGAGGAAGAGGAGGAAGACAAGGAAGAGAAGAATGTTCCCATTTAAGATTCAGCTCTGATATTATATTTCAGTATTATCTGGTATGGGCCTTTCCTCTCTGAGCCCCCATGAGAGAGGCCCAAGCCATGTGGGCTTCCAAGCCTGCAGCTGTCAGTCAGGTATCATGGGTGTCTAGGGGAGTATAAACTCCTCCTAAGCAGGCAGCATTTAAAAAGGATACATTTGAAGACAAGCCTGAGACCAGAAATAATTCACAATGAATTTAAAAGTCAGATAAGACTTCAGTTTGTTGGACAGCATACATTCTAATGTTGTGGTTGTAGTTGACTTCCTTTTGGTTTGCCAAAAGCATCATTTTGAGGGTTGATATCTGATGGCTGACCTGGTTTTTATTGTGGGGTGAGGGCTTCCTGAGAGCAGCAGGCTGAGCCATCCAAAGCCTAACAATGTCAGCCAAAGCCGAGTGGGGCTTTCTGAACACAAGCATCCCCATAGATTTCCAGGCCTAGAGTCTTGCCTTAGCCAATAACAGATGGCTCAGTAGAATGTCCTTGTCACCCACTTGGGGTTTCTTCATGGAGTCTGACAAGCACCTGCTTTGTAGAGACCCTAAGCATCTATTGAGTATGTATGCAAAGACTAAAGATTCCTTTAAAGGAAGGCAGTAGAGGGTTGAAGATATAGTTCTATTGGTAGAATATTTTTTTTTAGTTTTTTTTTTTTAAATTATGTGCATTGATGTTTTGCCTGCATGTATGTCTGTGTGAAAGTGTCAGATCCCCTGGTACTAGAGTTACAGACAGTTGTGAGCTGCCACGGGGGTGCTGGGAATTGAACCCAGGTCCTATGGAAGATCGGCCAGTGTTCTCAACCTCTGAGCCATCTCATCAATAGAATGTTTGATTAGCTTGTACAAATCCCTGGGTTCAGTTCCTAGCACTCCATAAAAGCAGGTATAGTGGCATACACTTGTAATGTCAGTGTTCTGGAGATAGAGGCAGGAGGATCAGGAGTTCAAGGTTACCTTTAACTCCCTAGAGAGTTTGAGGCCAACCTGGGCTATCTGAGACCCTGTCTTAAAGAAAAGGAGGAGGAAGAAGAAAGCTATGAGGGAATGCTGTTATTTGTAAGAGTAGGACCGGCACACAGAAGGAGTTCTACACCCTGTGTGACAAGATGTTTTGTGGCAAGAAAGAGCTCAGAGCCCAAATTCCTCTGGAGTGGCAGTTTCCTGTATTCTCTGGGGTGACTCTTTCCCTGTGGCCAGCCACCACTAAACACACATTAGCTACAAATACACCAGCCAGCATGCTCCGACACCAAGCCCCCCAGTGACATAGTCTGGGAAGCAGATATACAGGAAATGAATGCAACTCTTCCCCACAGCCCGCCCACCTGAGCTCAGTTCCCATTTATGGCGAGTTATATCACAGCTATTTGGCTTGGTAGCAGAGGCTCCTCTGAGATGTGTAACAGACACCACTGCCCAAGCCTTACCCCAGTCCAATTACATTGATGTCTCTGGAGGTTGCCACAAGGCAGAGTCTGAAGACAGCCACTAGCTCCCAACCCACACGTGTCATGTGAACACACACTGTATTCATTCCATTTTATTGTGTCACCCAATTTAATGACACATTGCTGATTGCTTGGAAAGAAGACATAGTAAGTGACACATGGGATGGGGCTGTTGTGGCTCAGGAGAGCTTGCCCTCAGGCATGCCAGGGAGACAGCCTCTCCTCATTGCAGAACCCTCGTTGCAGAATGCCTAGGCCAGGTGTCCCAGTACAGGCTTCTCTCTGGAATGTGCTTCCTTCACCCCTTGGCATAGACAGGGTAAGTTTGTTCAGCTTCAGGGAATGGCTGTAGTCCCATCAGTTTAGGAGAACACTGCTCGGTAGTGTAGGAGGACCCTTGCCTATAAGATCTGAAGCTTGAAACCAGATAACAGACATTTAAATATGAGTTTTCTGGTTACAGATACACCCAGGAGTTAGTGATAGGCACATGAGATATTAGACTAGAGAAGTTCTTTTTCTTTCTTTCTTTCTTTCTTTCTTCTTCTTTTTTTTTAAATCAGCTTTCTTCTTGAGCCTTTGTGATATCTGAGGTTCTTCTGGAAGTTTCCTCCTTGGCTCTGATTATCTGCACTTGTTCCTTGTTGCTCATCAATTGACCAGTTAATGATCTGTCTAGTGCTCTGCCAATCATTATTTTATATTATTATATTATTATATTATAAAACAAAAACCTGTATCTGCCAAGAGTGCACAGTCTTGGGGACCCACAAAGAGTGAGAAGACAGGCCGGTAAGTAGCCCAGGGCAGCTGCGCCAGGGTCTCAGGCTATCATGGAAGGAAGGGTTCCTTAGTGGTGGACAACAGATCCAAGGAGCTTTACTTCCTGCCTTTCTAACTGTGCCTTCCCAGGTTCTGGGAGCTCCTGCTGACTTCTCTGCATCTTCCCTGCCCCTGTCACTGACAGAATTCTCCCCTTGGCTTGCGCCTTTCTGCCCCTGTTTTCTGCTTTCCCACACTTCTGACTTTGGCCCTCCTGTCTTCTGTAGCCGAACAGTGTTTGAAGCTGGGCTCATGCCACTCCAGTGTTCTCTGTCTCTCTGCTCCCTCATGCCTGCTGGGCCCTGCCTTACACTTCAGTCTGTTAGAGTATCTCTTTCTACATTGGGAGCAAAACTGAGTTGCCATTCCCATTTCTGAGGCCAGCATCAGTCTTCCCCATGTTTCTTTATAGACAGCCTCCTCCTGTCCTCTAAGGAGCACAGAAACACTGACTCTCTCTGGGGCATCTTGTCTACCCAGCAGTTTTCTATGCCTGCCTCTGCAGCTTATCCCAAGGGCAGCCACTGCCTCTGTCTCCTCCCACAGCCCTGGCTTGGGAGAGAAAGCCAGACCCCAGGCTTCACATTTTTTGTCTGCCTTAGTGCTGTCTGAGATTCCCCCAAAGAAGGGGTTTGGCTTCTTCGCCCCACTGCAGTGAAACAGGAGCTTCTTAGCTTGTTATTTAAGACCCAGCAGCATTGTGGCCTTAATCTATCTTCCTGAATGTATCTCCTGTGTCTTCCCTCCACGTCTCCCAGGCTCTAGCCAAACGGAATGACTCACTGCTATCCAATATACTCCAAGCTTCCCCGCCTCTGTGCTAGGGGAGAGCTCTGGCCCTTCAGCCTGGAATCTCTTTTCTCCAGGTTTGTAACTGCTAGATCCTAAAGGCCCATCCCTTATCAGCTTTCCCCAGAAAGGCCCCGGTATTGATAGCACACAATCACGTGCTACCTACCTTCTTTCTTCTGCCCCACCCTTCTCTTATCTTAGAATCCATTGTACATTGTCTTTGTCTCTCCTGGAGGCATTCTCTGGAAGCTAAGCATTATCTCGCCCATTTGGCACTGTGCTTTAGAAATTGAAGGTGTTCCGTGGCTTTTATGTTTGTTCCCGGAGCTTCATGGGATGAGTCCTAGACCCAGGGACCCATGGGGGGCTGGGTGAACCAACCACAGGCTCCTTTGGCTCTGGCTTGGAGAGTTTCTGTGATACCGGGACAAGAGGGACCTTGTCTCTGCTTAGCAGGAGCCGCTGAGCCGCCTGGCTGGGTTGGGCTTTGGAAATGGCCCTGAAAGCCTATCTCCATCCCTTTCTCTTTCTCCAGATGTGGACGAATGCTTGGAGAACAATGGCGGCTGCCAGCACACCTGCACCAACGTCATGGGGAGCTATGAGTGTCGCTGCAAAGAAGGTTTCTTTCTAAGTGACAATCAGCACACTTGCATTCACCGTTCAGAAGGTACCTTAGATTGGAGAGTGGGGGGCGGAGTTTCAGAGTTCCCACCCTCTCACAAACAAGATGACTTTAGCCCGGAAGCAGAGCTTCTAGAAAGCCTTAGAAGCTGGGGACAAGTCCAGAATGTGCTGCTAGAGAGACATCGGCAAGCTCTGTTACCTTCGTGGTTGTCACCTAGCAACGTGGCAGGCTCTGAGGTCCTTGCAAACTTTCACACCCTCTGATCCTAATCTCTAAATAGAGTACATTTCAAACCTCAGTACAAGGCTCCAGAGAAATAAGGTGTGTGATTTGCCAAGTTTTTCAAAAAGATGCTAAAAACCGCAGTACCAGTGCAAGCATGCCCTTAGCTCTGGGCTGGGGGTGCAGGTGGGGGCGGGAGCTGGATCCTCCCTCCCGGACTAACCGTGCAGCCTCAAGCCACTTCTGGCCCTTCCCCGAGTTTTGCATTTCCTGCACTCTATGCTTCTAGGGGTCTGTGGGGACTGGGGGAGGGCAGAAAACACCCTCTCTGGATTACCCACTATGCTCTCATCCACTCAGCCTTCCTCTCATACTCTTTGCTATTTCCACTATTTTAAAATTCCTACAGCTTTGTGGGAGTCTTTGGAGGGAGAGGCATCAAGGACAAGTGGCCAATTGGTTGTTTTTTCACCTAATGTCATTTTTAAAAAAATTTTTCTGCTTTTTCTTAAGCCAACTAGGCTTATTGTAGTGTCTGTATTTCTCTAGTGTTACCTCCTCCTGTCATTAGATTTAAGAGCCCACATATTAGGCAATTTATTCATTTTAGCATATGACATATGATGAGTATGGATTCCCATATCTTAAGAGTGAAGTCACTTTAAGTTCTTCCATTATTAATCACAAACTTATAAATTGATCATTTACCATGGCTTTAGCAGACGTTTTAAGTGTTTCTTCATGGAAGATGATTTCATTCTATTTTCCAAGAACGGTGGATTAGGTTGTACTTGACGCAATGCCTTGGTGTTGGGGAGCAGTGTGTTTGATAGCTGTGGTTTCTCCCCATCTGTTCACTCTCAGTGCTCGAGGAGGGGAGTCACAAACACTGGTTCTGGTTTCTTATCTCATGTTAGGCTTGACCCTTGAAGAGTAGTGGTGGCTTCTTCTTCCTGCTAGGGTCACCACATTCTGGTGGCGTTGTATGAAGTTTCACACGGCAGAACTGGAGATGGGAATCCTTTAAGGAGCCAGGCAGAGAGGGACCTGAATCTCAGGAGTCTCTCAGTTGCTCAAAGCTGCTTCCAGGGAAGTCACTCCGGCTTTTTCTTCTGGTGTTTGTGGGAGGAGGTAGTGATCTGCTGGTAAAACCATTGCCTCTGCACCCCCACTTAGACTCTGCCCACCCGCAGCAGCTTGGGCTTCTGGTCTCTTACTTAGCCTGTGTTTCAGACCCCTGGCTCAGCCCTCCTCTCCCCTCCTACAGGTTTCTCAGAGCAGAGGTAAACTCGAGTTCTTTCTGCAAGCTGTATTAGAATTCTAACTCTTCCACAATTCAGACATTCTTGGATCCCCTGATGGGTACTTAGCATGAATATAGATGTCTGGAACTAAAACCCAAATCCAAGGAATTGTTGTTGTGGTCTGGAAGTGCTGTGATTTTTCTGTTGCATTTCAGTTTGACTACTAGGCAAATTCCTGCCAGTGTGAGCCAGCAGGTTACAGCAGTTTGCAATGGTGAGCCACTTCTACCCTAGGATTTTAATTCTTCAACTAAATGACTTCTTAAAAAAAGATATCATTCCTAAGGACTTCCTCCCTCATGTGTACAGTAGCCTCTTGGAGACTGTATTTAAAGACTTTAAAATCCACCATGGAAAATGGGTTGAAAAAAGCTGATGTCACAGGCTAGTATTTTCTATTGCTACTTTTTGTTTTAATAATTATTTATTAAGTATCTTTTCAACAAGGAGACCTAGCAGCTGAGTTGGATGGAATCTCAAGCTACTGAATTTTTTGTTAAAAATGCTTAGAAAGCCCTGAGCTGTGATAAAGAGAATGTGTGTTTTCACCCATGTAATGGAGGGGAAACCTCACCCTCAGTCTGCCTTTGTTCCCATTCACGGGTGCTCCGGCTGTCAGAATGAGCGTTTCTCTTTTGTCTTGTCTGTTCTGAGGGTATTTAGGCAGTGTACAGCTGCCCTGGCTGAGCTGCAGGCAACATCAGGTGACAAGGAAGATTGGGCTTGCAGCAGTGCACATCTCCCGTTTTGTAAAATATTTCCCATCCTTATTTTAAGTTTGTAGAGATATCCTAAAGTGGAAGCCTGGCAAGGGAGTAAAAGTTGGGGGCATCTCCAGGGTTTCTGAGCATCTTCCCTTCTGGTGAACCCTTAGCTTTGGACGTGGCTACCAGACCAAGTCCTAGGGAAGTTAGGACCCTAGCTGGCCTCCCTGGTTTGGACCAGACCCATTTGCCTCTTCTAGCTATGGCCTTGTTTTGAATTGGGGTACTCTGAAAGGTTTTGGGAGTCACCTCTTAAAAAGCCACCTGCATTTTCAGAGTTGTCTCAGTCCTCATCACCTCTTGGCAACTTTAGGTCCAGTTTACTATGAGGAGACAACACGGGCAGCTTCTCTGATGACTTTTGGGTTTCTTATAAAATATTTCTTGTGTAAATGAACTGCTCAGGGGCAGCAAAAGTGACTTTGAAAATACCTTAGGCACATAAACAGAGTAAACTATCCAGAAGGTGAAGGGGAGCTGTTTGGGGGGTAGACTGTCTATGGGTTTCATACTGTGTCTCAAGCACTGTTAACAATTACCTGCAAGTACCATCCTGCTTCAATTACTTCAAGTGCTCCACTGACCCAAAGACAAACACAGGACTTGCCAAGAGTCTTTTGGGGGAGGGAAGGACACTCCTCCATGGGCAGCTCTCACCTCCTGTGCCTTTTCGGTACTGGGTTGTGAATGACATCTTCATAAAGGATCAGCCAGAGCAGAGAGAGCTTTGCAGCAACCCAGTGCAAGCTTCTTTCTGTGCCACTTGACAGCAGCCCTTGGCAGGGGCTGATGGATCCCAGCAGCATGAAGCAGATTGTGCGGGGGCATACAGCTCAGAACTGTCAGAAGAAAACAAGGTGGTCTTCGGACAGACCCAAGAGAGTTAGAGACTGTCTTAACTGCTGTACTGTCTTTTGAAATAGAACTATCTTTTGAAGTAACTGTTCCCAGGACACACGGGCATAGAAAGGAGACTCATCCTTTCATTAAAGTCTGTGGTTTCAGGGGCAGAATCCAGAATGGTGTTCAGTCCTAGTAAAGCTGAATAAGACCTTCTAGTACTCAAGTTTAAAACAGTCCTAATTCTAGAATTAGAAAGTCTCATGGTCCCTCTAACTGTTGAGAACCAAAGCCTTCCTCTCAAGGATGTCTCAGAGTTGTCTGACGCAGATGCCAAGAAACAGTATGTATCCACATCCTCACTAATGCAGCCCTGACTGAGAAGACACCTTGAGAATATGCTTGGGTTTGGTACACAGGCAGCAAGGTTTCAATGACTGATTTCCTGATGAGGTAATCCTGACGACAGCCTACACAGGTGCTTCTTCTGCTGTTAAACCAGCGTTTAGGTCAGTGATTCTCAACCTTTGGGTCATAAACCCCTTTGACAAACCTCTACATTAAAAAATATTTACATTACTATTTATAGCAATAGCAAAATTATAGTTATGGAGTAGCAACAAAAATAATTTTATAGCTGGGGGTCACCACAGCATGAGAGATTGTATTAAAGGGTCACATGAGAAAGGTTGAGAACCACTGATTTAGATGCTTGTTAAACCAGCAAGTATTACAGCTTCCTGATGTCTCTATCCTCTTTCTCATCACCGTTACTAGGACCTATTGAGCCCAATAGACACTTACAGAACAGCTATCATCATTTCTCAACAGCTACAGGAACCCACATGCAGGAAGGCTTCCCCTCTTTCCTTTTGTTCTTTTTGTGTTATTGTATGATGCTGTCTGTGAGAGGCATGATGCTCTCAGGGAGGGGCCAAGAGAATGACCGAGGGTCACTTGAGAGAAGCCTCCAGGCAGGTGTCTGTGATTCCTCATGACCGAATGTAAATTCGTGGCAGATGTAAAAGCTCAGGTTCTGCTTTCTGGGATGGAGGCACCACTTTGTTGGGGGAGGGCTTCTTATTTTTAGATTATTTTATGTGTATGAATGTTTTGCCTGCACGTATGTCTGTGTACCACGTATGTGCCTGTGCCCACAGAGGCAAGAAGATAATGCTGGATCCTTTGGAACTGAAGTTATAGACGGTTGTGAGCCATCATGTGGAAGCTGGGAATTAAACCCAGGTCCTCTGGAAGAGCAGCCAGTGCTCTTAACTGCTGAGCCACCTCTCTAGCCCCAACCCCTCTTCTTTAGAAAAATTTGAGGGATCCCATCTCTTAGGTGACAAAAGAAATCTTTTATATTTCTGTTAATTGTCTCAACCCGATTATTTTATTTATTTATCTATCTATCTATCTATCTATTTATTTATTTATTTATTTATTTGGTTTTCAAGTTTCTCTGTGTAGCCCTGGCTATCCTGGAACTTACTCTGTAGACCAGGCTGGCCTCAAACTCAGAGATCTGCCTGCCTCTCCCTCCTAAGTGCTGGGATTAAAGGTATGTGTCACCACCACCCAACTTTTGTTATTTTCAATTTTTGGAGCCCCAGTCTGATTTTAATGCACATTCTTTTTATTTGTTTATTGTGCATGTACACATAAGAGGGCAACTTATAGGAATTGTTTCTCTCCTACCATGAAGGTTTTGGGCATAAAACTCAACTGGTGAGGCTTGGCTTTCCTTACTCACTGTGCCATCCCACCACCCAGATGTAGCCTTTAAAAATGTGTAGCTGGAGTAGGATAATGGTGGTGCATGCCTTTAATCGCAGCACTTGGGAGGCAGAGGCCAGCAGATCTCTGTAAGTCCGAGTCCAGCCCACTCTACAGAGTGAGTTCAAGGCTACTCAGAGAAACCCTAACTTGAAATGCCAAAAAAGAAAACCAAGTGTGTCTGGGGCCATGTAGTGTGGCACATGCCTGTAATCCTTAGTACCTGGGAGGTGGAGGCAGGAGCATGATGAGTTCCAGGTAAGTCTGAACTACACAGCGAGTTCAAGGCCAGCCTGGGCTACAAAGCAAGATTGCATCTCATAAAACAAAAATAAATAAACTATGGGGCCAATAGAGATCCAGACGGCAAGTATAGCCTGTGGCCTTCACCCTTGTCCAGCTGTGTAGCTCTCTCCAATCTGTCACCTGTACACACTGCTGTTTTGCAGAGGGCCTGAGCTGTATGAACAAGGATCATGGCTGTGGTCACATCTGCAAGGAGGCCCCGAGAGGCAGCGTTGCCTGTGAATGCAGGCCTGGTTTTGAACTGGCTAAAAACCAGAGAGACTGCATCTGTAAGTATGAACTGTCACTCAGCTAAGGTGAGGACAGCCTACGCAGAGGTCAGAAAGACAGCCACAGCCACAGCTCAGGGACACAAAAGCAACTTGTGGGAATCATTGTTTCCTTCCATCATATGTATCCTGAGGATGGAACTCAGTGACAGATGCCTTTACCCTATTCTATCTCACCAGACCAATAAGCTTTTATTTGATGTTGTTGTTGCTTTGTTTTGTTTTTAAGATGTCACTGCTCAAATGCTTTTTTGTTATAAAATTTGAAGAATTTTTAAAAGCCACGTTCCTGTAATCCCAGCACTTAGGAGGTAAAGGCAGGGGGAGCAGGAGTTCAAGGTTATCTTTGGATATCTGGCTATAGAATGAGTTGGAGGCCAACCTGGGCTACAGGAGACCCTATCTCAAAAGACTGAAAAAACAAACAAAGAAACTCAACCAAACAACCAAACAACCTCCCCAAAACCTAAAAATGAGGGTAGGGAACATATCCCAGAATCACACAACCTAGCCAGTTCATTTTTTCCCATATTCCTATTTTGTCGTCATGCAAATTAAGCATTGTCAGTTTGTTCCATGAAGTGCTAGAGAATTTCTAGGGGCCCTGGGTACAGCTGGGCTAACAGGCAGACTTTGCCAGAGAGAGGGAAGGAACAGTCTCAAATCACTTGGCATAATCCCCCCACATCATAGGATGCTTCCCTACCCGAGTCTTCCCAGCTCCACCTCTCTGTATCACCCCGTTCAAGCCTTGTTGTGGTTCTATGTAGTTTATTCTGAGACATCGTATACACAGCATACACTAAGACAATGTCTGAGTGGAAGTCTTTTGTCTCAGAGTCAGGCATGCACTAGATGCTCAGATACCTGCAGAGAAAAAGAATCAGCATTGGGGGGAAGTGGACACCTTCAATCTCAGCATTGAGAGTAGAAGCAGGCAGATCTTCGTGAGTTCAAGGTCAGCTAGGGCTACACAGTGAGTTACACAGGCCAGTTACATAGTGAGACCTTGTCTTTAAAAATAAAAACATTCTTTGGAGACAAACCCAGCCCTGGTTGCGAAAACCTCAGCGCTTTATGTATTGATTCATTTTGACCTCAGTGACTTGTAACCATGGAAATGGTGGGTGTCAGCACTCCTGTGAAGATACAGCAGAAGGCCCTGAGTGTAGTTGCCATCCACGGTACAGGTTGCATGCTGATGGGAGAAGCTGCCTAGGTGAGTCATTTCTGCTTGAGCTTGCCTACTCCTACCCCAAACCCTCTTTTAAATCTTAACCCTTGATAGTGCTTAGTCCTAGGTGTGAGATATGGCTGATACCCAAGGCCCCTTGAATGTTACACTGGGAATGGCCTGCTTTTGGGTGGGAGTCCCTCACTCTTTAGAAAGCTCTTTCTCTCCCCATGGACTGGACTGTTCTGGAAGATGGCGTTCTAGAGATCTAGACAATATATTCCAAAAGAGGAGGGTGACAGAGCCTAGAGCTGGCAGTTACCCTTGCTGTCTCTCTTGGAGTTCTTATCCTTCCCTGAGGCTTCTGCAAGCTAGCATCTTCCGGAGTCTCTGACCAGTACATAATATTCCCAAACCCTTTCCATCCTTAAAGTCTTCAGTCATTGAATGTGCAGTTTCCCACAGAGCCATAGAATGGCTCGTTCTTATGGAGCAGACAGTCACCCATCTGCCGTTGGTCACACAGTTCACGTCCGAGGTTTCAGTAGAAATGGCTGCTCAGGGAATGAGTAGTTGGAGCATTCAGGCTGACAGCCGTGGCTTTGCTTCTCTTGTAGAGCACGAGGGCACCGTCCTGGAAGGGACAGAGAACAACGCCACATCAGCGGCAGATGGAGACAAGCGGGTGAAGCGGCGGCTGCTCATGGGTATGCAAGCCTCTCTCTTCCTTGGCTCTGTGGCTGTCCCCTTCCCTCTCTAGCCCATTGCATCAGGCCTAAGCCCATGTGTCCCATGGCCAACTGGAATGGGATGAGCAGCTTCTCTGAAGCCAGGATATGTTTTTTTTCTTTACCCCCAAACTATCCCTTTGTCACAGTCCAAGATCCCTGTACTGTGCCAAGTCATTAGAATAATCAGGTTAATGTCCTAGCACTGCCCAACTATGTGTAAGACTTGGCAAACCACTGAGACTCTCCTATTCTGTAGGTCTCTCTTTAAAATAGATATAAGGGCTAGGGCAGAGCCCTGCCAATAGAGTACCTGCCTAGCATGTGTAGAGCCCTGGGTTTGATCCCTAGCACAGCATAAACTAGGCTTGGTGTCACATGACTATAATTCTAGTACTCAGGAGGTAGAGGCAAGAGGGCAAGAAGTTCAAGGTCACCTTATTTACATAGTAAATTAGAGGCTAGCCTGGGACATGTGAAACCTTGCCTCAAAATAAATAAATGTGAGATAGGCATAGTGGTATATGCCTAAAATCCCAACACTTGGGAGGCAGAGACAGGCAGATTTTTGTGAAACAGAGGCCATCCTGATCTACATAGTAAGTTCCAGCTAGTCAAGGCCTACATAGTGAGAGCCTACCTCAACAATAAATAAATAAAAGTAAAGAGGCTGTATGTATTAAAAGCTATCTTTTATGGTTATCAGCAAGTTCAGCGACAATAGCAATATGGGGTGCAGGCGCTTGCCATCAAGTCTGATGACATGAGTTTGATCCTGGGAACTACATGCTGGAAGGACCACTCCCAAAAGTTGTCCTTTCTCCTCCATACATGTGCAATGGCACATGCACACACGCACACACGGACACAAACACATACATGGGCACACATACACATGGGCACACACACACACACACACGGGCACACACACACCAAGCATACTACATTTTAAAAAGACAATGATATGCAGAAGTGCCCAGTGTGTGGGATGCGGTGGGCGGCCATTGGACGCCAATTCTCTTCTGGTAATGACAGAGCGTTCTGGGCAGCGTCCAGCTTAGCATGGCAGTTTGTCTGGTTTTGTGCCCACCAGCCTTCCATCTCCGACTCAGCCAATGTTAGTGCTAGGGGAGCTGAATGGAGAAGAGTGGCACTTGGCTGGGGGACATGAGACAGTTGGCCCACAGCCCCGACAGTCAAGCTAGAGATGAGAGAGAAGAGGAGCTGTGGGGATGGGACCAGACAGACCTTTGGACACATTATTCTGGAGAGTTTTGTTTGACTTAAAACTGTTCATCTGACAGCTCCTGGGTTTACTAGTCAGGTAGGATATTGACCCACCACTGCTTACCAAGCAGGGGACCGTTCTGATCCCTCTCCTGAGGTTTTTTTCTTTTCTTTCTGAGTGTGTGCATGCGTGTGTGTGTGTGTGTGTGTAGGTATGTGTGTAGCACGTACACACATGCACTTGCTTGCACACCACTCACCCATGCACATAAGCATGGAGGCTAGAAATATATGTTGGGTGTTTTTCTCTAGTGCTGTCCACTTTATATTTTGAGACAGGATCCCTCACGGAACCCAAAACTCGCCAACATTTGACTAGACTGGGTGGCCACTTGGAGATACCTGTCTCCTCTCATCCCCCAAATAAAGGACGCTAGGGAATTCAAACTTAGGTACACACACACACACACACACACACACACACACACACACACACAGGCACACTCCATCCAAGCTCTTAATATGGTTTATCAAAATTTAAGTCAATATTAAGAGCTTACATTACTGTGAGCATCTACATACCATTTATTCCAGTCCTGTAATGCACTGCTATTATGTGCTTTCTTTGGTTGCAAATCGGAGAGCTGTTTTCTAAGAACCGCCTACCAATTCCCTCGCAAGCCTCTGGCAGAGCTTTCTAAAGCCCTTCCCAGTGTGTTCAGAAGCAGCAGTGCTCTTCTCAGCCCCTTCTCTTCTCTGACCATCTTCTCTTCTGAGGCTTCCCGCTGTTGGGGAGGGCCTGACTCCTGGCCTGCAGCTCTGTCAGCTGTGCTTTTCCCATGGGGCCCAGGAACCCCCTTCTCCGCTCTCCTGTTTTGGCAGAGCCCAAGTCTTGATGCCTGTCACTTTATATTGTGGATAAGATAGAGGTTTCTAAGAACTTTGTGTCTCTCAAAACGCCTCTGTGTGCGTTCTCCCTTCATTGACGATTTGGCTCAATATAGAATCCTGAGTTGGAAAGAATATTCTATCATCAGAATTTTGACGCCAGTGCTCCACTGTTTCGTGTTATTCGACCCCCTCCCACCCCATCTCATATAGTCCAGACTAGCCTCAAACTTACTAGAGCTAGGAGTGACCTTGAACTTGGGGTCCCCGGCCTCCACCCTGAGGTGCTGGGATTTTAGGCATGAGCTACCATGCTCAGTTTATGCGTGTCCGGGACTGGAGCCAGGGCGTCATCTATGCTAAGTGAACGCTCACCCACCTGAGCTACGTCCCCAGCTCTCTCGCTCTCACACTTGGTTCAGTGTGAAACCTGTGGAAGCTTTAGACGTTTTCAGGGTCTTGGTGATCTGAGATTTCAAGGCGATGTCCAGTTGAATGTGCTCCTGCTTCGTGTGCTCCCTGGGCCTTTCTGAGATGGGGTCTGAGTTCTCTGGCTCTACTTGTCTATGAGAACTGCTTGCACATTGCTTCACTCAGTCCTTCCTTCCTTCCCTGCTGACAGCAGCAACCCCAGAGGTCCTCTAATTCTCTTCTCTTTTCTCTATCTTTTGTTCCACTTTCTAGAAATTTCTCATTTTCCACCTTCTAATCTTCCTGCAAGAGTCTTTTTAAACATTCCTTTTCCTTCCCTCCTGCCCCCAGCATTTCCTTTAGTCTTTGTTATAGGAAACTGTTCATATTTCATGGGCTTCTCTTACCACCCTGAAGAAATCATATCTTACTCTCTCCTTTTTCCTGTATTATCTTTTCTTACATGGATGTTATTATTTATAATTGTGTGTATGCAGATGCCTGCAGAGGCTAGAGGTCAGAGGCATCCGCTCTCTCTGGTGTTAGAGTTAGAGGGAACTGAACTCAGGTCCCCTGCAGGAGTTTGATGCACTCTTAACCACTAAGCCATGGCTCCAAGCCCCTTCTCTGTTATCTTTGTTTTCTCTATGTTTATTTTTTTTTGTTTGTTTGATTTGGTATATACATAAAATCCTAAATATCTAGAAATTCTTGACTGATTTTTCATATTCGATAGTTAGTGAAAAACTAAAAAGCTAGTTGGATCTTATATAGAATGATGGACTTTGTGTTGGTGTGACTTCACATTGGTGTGACTTCACATCTGGCCTTCATTTTGAAGTCTTTTCATCTGGGCAAGTTGATTTAGCTTATGAGGAATACTTATGTTCAGTGCAACCCTTGTGCGGGGATAGAGACATTCCTGGAGCTGAGTCTGGGGGTTATGGGTTTAAAAATCTGCCTTTTGAAGCACTAGACTCATCTAACCAACTGTGGTCCCCCTTTTCTCCTCTATGTCCTGATGCAATGGTCTGACTTCCCCAGAGTTTAAGCTGTACTGTAGCTAGGACATAGTCCCTGGCTATCAGGAAATAAAAGTTAGGGATGGGAGTGGGATATTGGTATATAGGAAACGTGGGTTTGGGGGCTAGGGCTAGGGTGTTGGGGTATAGGGGATGTGGGTGTTAGGGCTGGGTGTGTGAGGTGTGGGTATTGTTTCTCAGGAAACCTGTTCTTTTTTAAACTTTATCTCCATCTCTGCTCCTAGCTTCCCATCTTTAACTCCTGGGCCTCCCTGGGTTCTGGGAGTCAGACGGCTTTGGCCCTCTGCAGACCCAAGGGATTAACTCTCTTCCCCATTGACATGCCAATTCCTAATAGTTGACATCTGTTTTGTTTTCTCTTCCATTTTCTTCATCCCCAAAGAGTTACACATTTAAACACTTAATCTCAGTGAAGTTTTGAGAGCACACATGTCCTGTGTAGCTATCATTTTTAATTAGTGCCGAGCCTGTTCCCCAGGCTTTCAAATGAGGCGCTAGGGAAGTTTCTGGACATGCTAACATAGAGTGACTGTTGACTGGTGCTTGCCTATCACTGAGAATGACCATGTAAATGAGAAACTTTCAGGGTTCATTTTTCAGTAGTTACAGCAGGCCTTTTGAGAGAGAGAAAGAGAAAGAAAGAGAGAGAGAGACAGAGAGACAGAGAGACAGAGAGACAGAGACAGACACAGAGACAGACAGAGAGACAGAGACAGACAGAGAGAGACAGATAAAGAGAGAGACACACAGAGAGAGACACACACAGAGAGAGACAGACACAGAGAGAGACAGAGATATGAGGTATTGTAAGGACAAAGTCTTAGTCTGTAGCAAAGGAATGGTCTGGATGGGCTATTGCTCAGGTTAGAGAAGCTTCTGGAATAAGAAAGGAATTTCCCCTTTTGGCCTGTTCTGTACTCAGTCCAGCCTTTCAGAAGGAGAGGTCGTACTTAGCAGGCTGTTGGCATGGGTCACCAGGAACCTTTTGTGGGAAGAGATTGTTTCTATAGTTTGGGTCATATCTTCCCTCTCTGGTCATCTGTTTCCTGAGTAACCACAAGAGCAGGAGATGCAGCAGCATCTCTCCCCTGTCTCCCCTGTAAGTGGCAGAGACTTGGGGTGTGACCATGACAAACAGTAATATCTGTAGCAGGACTCCTGTAGGAAGCTAACTGCTTTTCCCACCTCTCGTCAGAAACATGTGCTGTCAACAATGGAGGCTGTGACCGCACCTGTAAGGACACATCAACAGGTGTCCACTGCAGTTGTCCCACTGGATTCTCTCTCCAGCTGGATGGGAAGACATGTAAAGGTAGCTCTCGCTTGTCCTGGAGCTGGGGCATTGTGGGGCTGGGGGTCTGCGTGGAGGGGGTCCTGCACCGCTGATGTGTGGGATAGAGGCACTTCTGTCCCTCCACAGCATTTGAGCACTTCCAGATTTGCTTATGATTCATATTGATGAGAGCTCTTCTTCCCTGGGCCAGTGGACGGTTATAATTGAGCAAGCTTAATTAGAAGCAACTTAATTACACTAACTGCTGAGAAGGTCAGCCACTGCAAGCATCAGATAATCCATTTCAGGCAAGTGGCTTTATTACCAAACGGCAGTTCACGGAACATTCATCGGCAGCAGATAATATCAACCAATCATAAATAATAGCCTGGAGATTACATGTAAATAACGGCCAAGATTATTATCCAGAGCACTTAACGAATAACTGTACCATTAACTTTTAGTAATGAAGACAGACCCTAACGACTTGCTGGTCTTTCATGGGCAAGACTACAAAGGGTTTGTTAGTTCTTTAGCATGTTAAAAAAAATAGATAAACTGGTTATGAGATGAAACTGGGAGAAGATAAGCTTACGTATCAGGGATCATTAAAAAAACGGTGAGACCGTTTGGTCATTGTGTAACTTGCCAAAACAAAAGCTCCTGTCCCTTATAGCTTTAGTCATTAAGCTAGGATAGAACATGTACTAATGGGGATTGTCTTATCTTTGGAGGGCATTAGAAGATGAGAATAAAATAAAACATGATATCACCACGCCTTTCCAGGGTTTGTGCCCTTAGTGCTTGCCGATGGCATGGGAAGTCAGACCTGTTGGCTGGATGAGGTATTGTCGTCTTTCAGCCAGACGAGAATACTGCTTGTAAGACTGAAACCATCAGTGAGCATTCTTAAGTGCTCCTGTGGGTGTGTTTTCCTTTCTGAGGATAGGGACTCGGTGGAAGCCGGGCAGCTGTTGCTCTCTACTTCCTCGGTGCTTGCCCATTACAGATATCGATGAGTGCCAGACCCGGAATGGAGGTTGTAACCATTTCTGCAAAAACACTGTGGGCAGTTTTGACTGCAGCTGCAAAAAAGGATTTAAATTACTAACAGACGAGAAGTCTTGCCAAGGTATGTGCTGAAACGGAAGCTGAGGTGTGCAGGGAGCCCCTGGCTGGGATGGAGAAGGTGTGAATGAGCCCCTGGCTTGGTAGAGACTGGCTCACCCTGCTCCTGAAGAACTCGTGGGTTTCAGGCTTCAACCTGGATTTAACTTGCTTCATCTTAGGTTGAATGAAAACACAGTGTAGTTCACATATATTTTGGAGGCTAGGCTGTTGACACTTGGGGACACCTCAGAAACCCCATCAGGTATGATTACAGCAGAACCCACTGCTTGAAACTGAATAGAAATGTGAAGCAAGCAGGGCTGTGGTTGAATCTTGATAATAGAGATACTGTTTTTCTTTTCTAAAATTTATTTTACTGCAATTGGATGTTTGATAAAAGTTGGTGGGAAGAATCTGTAGATTTGGATAACACCCATACCTAGAGCAAAATGTTGAGGTCAATTCATAATCCAGAACCAGCTGGTCTCTTACTCCAGCCCTTACTGTGGGTGGCTAGACTTTGGCACTTTGAGGTAGATGGGAAGGGACTGAGAGGAAGAGATACTGGTTGGAGGAGGATTAGAGACCCCACTTTTTTCTTTTACTTAAAGACTTTTAAAAATTATTTTAAAATATGTGTATACACATGTCTGTGTGTGCGCATATGTCTGTAAGTGTGGTGCCCACAGAGGCCAGAGGCATCAGATTCCCTGAAGCTGGACTTAGAGGGTGTTATGAACCACCTGATATGGGTGGTTCTGGGAGCTACACTCTACCCAGTCCTCTGTAAGAATGGCACACGCTCTTAGCTGCTGATCTATCTTCCTATCCCCTACAGAATCCCTGTCAACTCTATCCTTCCCACATATGGTTATCAGCAATTGTCAGTGTTAACAACTGCCTTAGGGCAAGCATCACTTCTACTTTTAGATAGCTTTCATGCCCTATAAGTGAAAAAGTCTTGGGAAAGATGCACTGTCATTTATCTTGTTCCATTTCTGGGAATAAGGTCTGACTTACTTACTTCATTAGACATCTTAGCACGAGGGCTCATTGAGGGGTGAAGATGTAGCTCAGTTGGTAATGCTTGTCTAGCATGCGCAAGGACCCAGACCGCACCTCCAGCACTGCTTAAACCATATGTGGGGGCTCACACCTGTAATCATAGCACTAGGGAGGTAGAAGCAGAGGACCAGAGCTTCAGAGCTATCCTTGTCTCCATATGAAGTTTGAGACCAACCTGGCTAGAGATCCAAGCAAAACAAATAAACAAAAACCTCACACCAGAGAACAAAACAAAACTCAACACTGTATAAAAATTAGAATACGCAATATAACACTTTGAGCAGGGGAGATGGCTCAGTGGGCAAAATGCTTACTGTATAAGCATGTGTTTGGGTTGCCAGCACCCACATACAAACCTGAGTGTGGTGGTGTGTATTCCAGTCCTGCCAGGCAGAGACAGGAAAATCCTTGAGTTTAACCACCAGCCAGTTTGGCAGAATTAGCAAGTTCCAGGTTCAGTGGGAGACCCTGTCTCAAAAACTAAGGTGAGAGCAGTTCAAGAAGCCCCTTGAGGCTGACCTGTAGTCATTGTACACATGTGTACAGGAAGCCCCTGAGACTGACCTGTAGCCATTGTACACATGTGTACAGGAAGCCCCTGAGGCTGACCTGTAGCCATTGTACACATGCGTATACATACACACAAGACAAAGATGCAACATCTTTTTAAAAGGACACTTTACAGAGTAAACTAGGCTCTTCTTCCTTCTTTGTTCTTAATAGATAATTTGCCAGGCAGTTCAAATACATTCTCCTTTAAATTCAGTGAGTTAATTCTAGATAATTATTTTGTGGTTTTCTTCAGTTTGACTTGGAAAGCAGATTTGCTGTTCCACACAATGTTTCATAATGTATAGGGCAAGAAATAAGTTTAAGCTGTGTAAACACATTAAAAAGGAATTAGGAAAATGACCTCATTATTTTTGGCAAAGCAAACGTCCACCGTGAGCAGCCAAAGTCAGCTACTGAACGAGGGCACGTTGTCGGCAACTGGCTGATGTTCGTAACAGATCTCACAGAACGACATCAAGCACAAGGAAAGAAACAGACTTTTTCTCATTTTCCATCCATTGCTCTTGGTAGAACAAATATTTTCACAGAGCGAATTTGCTGAGAAAACAGTCAGGATTTCTGGAAAAAGCCAGGAAAGAAGGGCTTTGCAAGAATTTGCCCTTTATAGTTTATACTTTCATTTTTCTTGATCCATCCATGCCTCCCCCACTCTTTCCCTCTCTCTTCTTCCCCCTCTTCCACCCCTGCCTATGTGAGAGTGTGAATGTGCATGTTTATTGTTATTATTTTGAGTCTAATCAGATCCTGATTGGCCTGGAAATTGGTTAAGCTATGCTGACCTTGAACTCATGGGATCTTGATGCCTTTACCTCCCAAGTGCTGGAATTACAGGCATGCACTACCACATCTGGCTAGCATGTTAACCACTACCACATCTGGCTGACATGCAATGCACTATCACATCTAGCTAAAATGTTTGACTTTTCCTAACATAGATTTTCATGGCATGTTGAGTCTAGAAAAGTGGTCCAGCCCAATGGTGTGACTGTCATCCACTAAGTGTGACCCAGGGTTATCTATTTGGAGGCATCAATTAAAAAGATCCCAAGAGTTCTGGTAGTAAGACATAGAAAACAGTCAAATCCACAGATGCAGCTGGCATCCCTGTGCCACAGACATAGAGGGCACAGGGAAGAGTAACAAAACCAAGAGGTTAGCCGGGCGGTGGTGGCGTACGCCTTTAATCCCAGGACTTGGGAGGCAGAGGCAGGCGGATTTCTGAGTTCGAGGCCAGCCTGGTCTACAGAGTGAGTTTCAGGACAGCCAGGACTACACAGAGAAACCCTGTCTCGAAAAACAAAAACAAAAACAAAACACCAAGAGATTTTCCAAATACATCTAATTTAGACCATATCCAATTCAATTTTAGCATCTTTCATATAAAATCACTGAGGGTATTAGTGTGAGTGCATTTTTCTAATGCAGAGGGCATTAAGACACAAGATTAAGTGTCCTGTTGGGGCCAGAAGAGTAATTCTGCAAAGATGAGAAAGAGAGAAGCCAGAATTGTCTCCAATCAAAGCATTTTCTCCTTTTGTTTCACCATTTACTAACAAAAATAGAACCAGGATAATGAATAGCTAGCATTATTGTTATAATAATGTACTCTTTAGGTTATGAACCTATATTTAGGTAACTCATTCGCCTTCATGTATATGTTAGTTTGCCTTTTATCGCTGTGACAAAACACCATGAACAAAAGCAACTTGAAGAGTAAAGGGTTTATTTGGCTTACATATCAGATCACAGCCCATCAACTGAGGGAAGTCAGGACAGGAACTCAAGCAGGGCAGAACCTGGAGACCGGAACTGAAGCAGAAGCCTTGGAGAAACACTACTTCCTGGCTTGCTCTCCATGGCTTGCTCAGCTAGCTTTCTTATTCCACTCAGGATAACCTGCCCAGGGGTGGTGGTATCATCCCACACAGTGGCCTGGACCCTCCTACCTTAGTCATCAATCAATAAAATGGTCCTACCAGCCAGAAATGGAGGCATTTTCTCAATTGTGAGTCCTTCTTCTCAGATGACCTTAGCTTGTGTCAAGTTGACAAAAACAAACAAACAAACAAACAAAAAAACCCCACAATTTATATAACTTACTCAGCCTTGCAAATAAGTGTGGGTGAGAGAGATCATATGAACTTCAAAGCGAGTGAAGTTTTCAATAGAATTTACAACCAAGGAACCTGGGAATGACTGTAGTTTCCATTCAGCTTCTTAACATGTTCTTTGAGGAGCAGGGGATGAGTTGACCAATTTTTCTTACATGCATTGTTTTGCTATTGATCAGCAACTTGTGATCAGTAGAAACACCTCTACTCACACAGCAGAGTTGGTTTTAGCTTTCTCTTTGATAATTACAGATGTGGATGAATGTTCTTTGGAAAGGACCTGTGACCACAGCTGCATCAACTACCCTGGCACATTTATTTGTGCCTGCAACACAGGGTACACTCTCTATAGCTTCACCCACTGTGGAGGTGAGTGGGCTGCCCCTCTATGGTGAGGCCAAGCCTGGGAGCAGGGCCACCCTTGAGGGCCATCTTCCTATTTTGGGACAAAGAGTATATTCTTGGACAGAGGCAACAAGAAAAGCATCTGTCAAAGGGAGTATGTCCATATTTACCCCCTTAGCACAGCAGGTATACAACTGAGTAAAGAACTAAGCTCTGTTAGTTGTGGATTCATCAGGGAATCGACTTGAGCTTATATTTGGAGAGTGGGAGAGTCTTGCAGAAAGACGATATCCCATTAGCCTTCCCAGCTGAAGATAATGTGGTTGTCTTCAGAGGGGCTTGGCAGGGTACCCAGAAACTCGTAGTTCTGTTCTGCCTGGGCACTGGCTGCAAAGCCTTGGATCAAGCCCTTCAGTTAGGGCTTGGGTCCAGAAGGGGACATTGACTCTCTCTCCATTCTGTGCCTGTTTAACAGTATATGTTCATGTGTCATATCCTTATGGTCAAGTAGGCTGTGGTATATATAAATCAATGCCAACTGTTTCTCACTCTATTTTCCTGGCAATCAATCATCATTGAGACCAGATCTAGACTCCAGAATAACTTGTCTAAGGTCTCCATGGTGATCCTAAGTATCTGTGGGATTTGGAGAGCACTGCCTGGAATACTTCTAGCCAATTCTTATCCCCTATGTTTGAGACAAACAGATAATGGTGCTTTGCTGTAGATGGCTGTGTCTCCCTTCTCTCTTTCTTTTCACATTCTTGGCACAACTAAAAGCATATCTTCTACCCTACCCTATCTTTCACGAGATCCCAGTGGGACACACAGATATTAACCTGGTTGGGAGCCTCCTTCCAGTTTGGGTTCAGTCCCAAGTTGATGGGGATGTAGATTCTCACTGCTTTTCTTCTCTCTTAACTGTGGGGACAGTCAAACAGGGAGTCTTAATTCTGTCTGTCTCCCTTGGTCCAGATGATGGTAGAGTTTCAAGTTCAAAGCCCATATGGGCTGAGTCTGGACATCTGCAAGTAGTGCACTCCCTTTCTGAGTGTTTCTGTCAATGGTTAAAACCTCCCAACCAAGGCACATGCCAGTGGAGATTGTGCAGTGTGCAGCCAGCAGGCGTCAAGTACATGTCCCTGAAAATGACTGTCTGTCAACCATGTGAGTCATCTACTGCTTCCTCCTCAAGGGAGAGGCAATCAGCCCTTGATGTACTGTTGCCACAGGGAACCATTTTTGTTCCACAGACACCAACGAGTGCAGCATCAACAATGGAGGCTGCCAGCAAGTTTGTGTCAACACAGTGGGTGGCTACGAGTGCCAGTGTCATCCAGGGTACAAGCTCCACTGGAATAAAAAAGACTGTGTGGGTAAGAGGCTCATCCTTCCATAGTTGCCATGTGGCCACAGGGTCACTCCAAGCCTGGAGGATTGAGATTGTGTGCTTGCATACTCCACTGGGCCTAAAATGCACCTTCCCCTGAAGCAGCAACAGCTGGTCTTTAACAAGTCCAAAAACAGGAGATACTTTGCAGGCTCCTTGACATTTAGCTGTGCTTCTGCGTGGATCGGAGTGTTCTTCTGATTCGCGGTTTTCTCTCTGCATGAGCACACAGCAGACTCGTACCTCTCTGACCTTCGAAGGAGGCAAGGCTTGTGTCAGTCAGACTGGGCAGGGGAGGGAGGTCAGCTCTGCCTTCTCTTCTTGGGGCTTTTGGTGAGCTCCACTCTCATCGCACTTGGGTACATGCTTCTTTTTCCTCAAGCGCCTATGTTTTGTCCTGTTTAGAAGTGAAGGGCTTCCTGCCCACTAGCAAGACACCCCGTGTGTCCCTGCACTGTGGTAAAAGTGGTGGAGGAGACAAGTGCTTCCTAAGATGCCACTCTGGCATTCACCTCTCATCAGGTGAGTGGCACACATCCCTGGGAAGGTTCTCATGGCAGGGCCTGTAGATGTCAGACATGCTCAAAGGGCTTCCTGGTTCTAGAGCAGATACTTTTTGGCCACCAAGGGCCATGCTTTGAGATCCCATGTCCTGGGTATTTTTCTAGCGGCCTATGTGGAGTGGGGTGGGGTTGACTTTAGTTGTTACCAGGATAACCTGTCATCTTACTTATGTATTCTGACAATTCCACATTTTGTCTGTCAGGACTGCAAGAGGCTTACTCTGTCACCTGTGGCTCTTCTTCTCTCAGAAGCAGACAGCAAAAATCAAATGACTCTGCTTTTGGGGGTAATTACCAAATTGTGTTCTTGAGGGGGTCATTGTGTTTAGTGGGCTTCTTTTGTGGGGTGCTGTTCATGGGGGTGGTTTTGTTTGCTTTTTTCCTATCTGAATGCTGTGAGAATATTACAGGATGTTCTTGCCCACAGCTGTGGTGTCTGATACCTAACGAAGTATGTGGGAACCATACTTCGCAAGTGTCCCATGTACTTGGAAGTCCTGTTCTGCCTGGATGAGTCACCATCTTGACAAGAGGTCACAGAGCTCTGGAGAGAACAGTTTCATGGATCCCCAATTCTCTATATCCCAGAGCACTTTAAAGGCCCAATAGGGACCATGCCTGGGACACACAACATTGGTGGAGGTGGTATAACAGAATAGGGAAAGTGGGATTCTATCTCAAGAAAGAGACCTGAACCTATTCTTGTATTTTGTCCTTAGTCAAGGGACTAAATACAAGTCTGGTGTTTTCTGAAGGCCTCATCTTCCCAGATAAGAACACATTTGCCAATTTATCATGAGTCTGTCCAAATTGAGAAGCACATGATATCTTGATGTCTATATTATAAAGATGTCCAAAATTTGAAATCCCAACCAAGATGATAGTTTAGAAGTTGAAATGCTCCAGCTATTGTACACTGTATTCCATAGAGTAGGTTACTTAATCCACTTGAAACTTCATGCATTAATTTTAAATATATATATTTTAAATTATGTACATAAGTTGGAGGTAGGTCTCACTTTGTAACATAACCCCTGGAATGTATTATGCTGTTCAGGATGTCTTTGAATTCATAACAGTCCTCCTGCCTCAGCTACCCAAGGGTTGGCATTATAGGAGTGAGTTTACCATATTTGGCTGAATCAATTTTATTATTATTATTTATTATTATTAACCAAAGAAACCAAGGCTCAGAGGAAAAAAAGAACTTACTCCAAGTAACTCAGATAAGAAATAAGAGGGGCTAGGATTCGAACTCAAGCAGTCTGAGTTCCGAGACTTAAGCACTGTTCTTTGCTGTTCTTTCTTAAGGATGTTAGGACCTTTATCTCATTTAGTCCTTACAATATCCTGGTAACACAGGTGCTTAACTATGTGCATTTAACAGATGAGGAACCTGAGAAAAGGAAGGTTAAGGAACATGCTGATGTTTTCACAAATCAGAGGGCTTTCAACTAGAGGCATGGGCTCCATCCCAACATATAGTTAAGCATAATTTTGGGAGAATAGGATTCTGCACTCACTTCATCCCAGATACCAGAAGTGATAGCCACATCTGAACTGGCAGCCCCCTCAGCCCTGTTCTCTCTGGGAAGCCACACATAGAAGAGACCTTCCTCAACAATCTGATCCAGATTTGAGCTGGAGGATACTCACCTTCTTTCTCAGAAAGACACAGAAATGACCTCATCTTTCATCTGATTATGGAGACTGTTTTGGGCTCTTTCTCTGTTACCTTTGAACACTGGGTCCATCTCTCTCTTGAGATGAGGGAGCCTCTAGGTGGACCTGTACAAGGTAATGGGCACTTCATGATCCAAACTGTTATTGGATCATCTCAAAGGTTAGAGGCATTCATCGTCTACATCCTGTGTGGAGACCCAGCCAGTGGGAGTTTACCATCATCCACTGGGCGTTCTCTTCCTTTGCTATGAGGATAATTTTTCTCACTTATTTTTTTCTGAAGATATCGTCACCGTCAGAACAAGTGTAACCTTTAAGCTAAATGAAGGCAAGTGTAGTTTGCAAAAGGCCAAGCTGTCTCCCGAGGGCCTGCAATCAGCACTACCAGGTATGGAATCAAATGGCTGGTGCAGGGAACATCCCTGCATGTTGGGTAAGGGACCTGTGACCAGCTGAGTAGAGTTGGCTACCCAGCTGATGCAAGCTCATGTCAGATGGCACTGAGTTATTCAGAATCTGCAAGGACTTTTTCTGTAGGGGAGCAGAGCCTGCCCTAACTCTTGTGTGGTTCTGGGGTTACACTTCAGAAGGTCCTTTGTGAGGTCGATGTGGAAGCTCTGGGGAAACCCTGGAGTTCACCTGAGTCAATGGGGGTTGAGATGGGTCGGCCACTTATGACTGCTTTGGGTTGAAGTTTTTAACTTTAGAATTGGGTTGAAGCATACACTATGAAGAAAGGGGGCTGACTCAGAAATGATAGCATTGATGAACAAAGGTGGAATATCCAGTGTTCTTGCCACTATGGTGTTTGGGAACTGTGGTCCCAATGGCTGTAACAGAATAAACTCGATCTAGGAATAACTAACTGTGCTTACCAAAACAAGCAAATCCAATGTGCCCCTTTCTTCCCTAGCTCTTCTTTCCATCAAAACATCAGAGAACACTTCTGGAGCTTTAAAGAAATTCAGACATACATAGATAAGGAAGTTTTTCCCCCCAGTCTACCCTCAAACAAATTAATCTTTATAAAGCTCATGCTAGCTACTTGACTGCCTTCTGGTGATTAAGCAATATGCATTTTGGTGACTTCATCGATAGGACACGTGCACCTATTAATTATATGCATTCAAAGAATGTGAGTGACAGAGGAAAATGTCTTCTTGTGTGGCTGAGATAGTAGCTGGGTGGTGGTGGTGGCACGCCATTAGCCCCCACACTCAGGAGGCAGAGGCAGGCAGATCTCTGAGTTTGAAGCCAGCCTGGTCTATAGAGCGAGTTTCAGGACAATCAGGGCTACATAGAGAAACCCTATCTCCAAACAAACAAACAAACAAACAAACAAAAAAGAGATGGCAAGGGGACAGTAGAATTCTATACATCTACCTAATCAAAACTGTATATAAAAAAACCCCTAAAGTTGAAGGTAAAAGCTCCAGAAAGTTGACTATATCATTAGTAGTCATTGCATCTGGGTAGGAGAATGCTGGTGATTTTGACTTTTTAAAAAATTTTCATGTTCTCTTTCCATATTCACACTTTTCTGTAACTTTTATCAGACATGTTCTTTTAAATTTCATGCATATATGAAGTAAAAAATGGGGAGAGGCAGAGAGCCTTTGGGGGCTGCTTGGCAAGAATCTGACTTTGGCCAATGACAAGGAAATGGGCTTCAGGCAGGAATCTGACATTAGGCTAAGAACAAAGAAGTAATTTCAGGTAGGAATCTAAATCCTAGGCTAGAACAAGAAAGTAGGCTTCAGACATGAAAATGACTTTGTGTTAGGACAGGGAAGTTGGCTCAGATATTTTGGTCATCCTGATAAGCCCTTAGAAACAGTGATCTTGGGAGTGTTCACAGAACTTTATTGCCTTGCTTGTTCTTTGACTATTTGTGTTTATTGTCTTTCTTGTTCTTTGACTATTTGCATCTATTGTATTGATAGTTCCTCAACCTGGAACTGACCTTAATACTTGCATGTAATTTAAATGGTATAAAAGCAAAAAAGAGGAGGGGGGATGGGATAGGGGGTTTCTAGGGAGAGGAAATAGGGAAAGGGGATGGCATCTGAAATGTAAATAAATAAATTATCCAATTAAAAAAGGAAAAAATTTCATGCATGTATATAGAGCATTCTGATGACTGACACCCTTGCACTCTCTTGCCTCCCTCCCATCTCTATCCCCCTCCCCTTTCCTCCAAGTCAATTCCCCATATCCCTGCTTTTTGTTTTGCTTTGTGACCAACTGAATTTAACCAAGGCCGTTTGTAGGCCCATGGGTTTAGAGCTGACCACTGGAAGTTGCTGGTTCATCAGTGGGTACACAGATGAATAGAACAGCTGTCCCTCCCTCAGAATCATCAGCATACAGTTCAGTAGGGAGGAATGGAGCTTCATGAGCCTCTCTGATCTGTGATTGACAGTTGGCAGGCCCAGTGCAGAGACCTGCAGCTGCTGTGCCATCAAGATCGCCCTGGCTGTGTCGTGGGCAGAAGACTGTTTCACAGGCCCTCTCTCTGTCTTCCTTCTCTTAGATTCATTATATCCCCTCTCCCAAGATGTCCCTTGGGCCTTAACCAGCGACAGAAATATGCTGTTTAGGGCTGAGTCAATTTCTTTTGTGCCTTTTAATTAGGAAAGTATTTTTTATTTCATGTGTATGGGTGTTTTGACTTCATGTGTATCTGTGTACCACATATGTGCCTAGTGCCCAAGGAAGACAGAAGGAAAAGTGTCTGATCTCTTGGAACTGGAGTTACAAACAGTTCTGAGCCATCCTGTGAGTGCTGGGAATCAAACCTAGGTCCCCCTAAAAGAATAACCACTGTCTTAAGCACTGAGCTATCTTTCCAGTGTCACTTGTTTTATTTTTTAAATTTCATTTATTTATTTATTTATTTATTTATTTTGGTTTTTTTGAGACAGGGTTTCTCTGTGCAGCCCTGGCTGTCCTGGAACTCACTCACTCTGTAGATCAGGCTGGCCTCGAACTCAGAAATCTGCCTACTTCTGCCTCCCAAGTGCTGGGACTAAAGGCATGCGCCACCACTGCCCGGCATCACTTTGTTTTAAAGATCTATTTTTATTTTCAATGCTGTGGACACGTGTGGATATGTATATAGGTTTGTACATGTAAGTATGGTGCCTGCGGAGCCCAGGGGTGTCAGCTCTCTTGGGAGCCACCCAATGTGGGTGCTGACAAGCAAACTCTGGGCCTCTGCAAGAACAGTATGGGCTCTTAACCACTGAGCTGTCTCTTCAGCCCAGGGAAGTATTACTTAGAAATAGATTTGGTCCCGAGTTTACTTAGTAGATGGGACCAGCACTGACATCGGATGTTAACAGCAGGGGGAGCTGAGTGGAGGGTGTACAAGAACTCTGTGCTTTTCTCTAAATCTAAACTTACTTCAAAATACAAAGTTTTAAGCCAAATACGGTGACTCACCTATAATTCCAGCACTTGGGGGCTGAGGCAGGAGATTGGTGTGAGTTTAAGGCTAGTTCTGAGTACATAGTGAATTTCAGGCTGGCCTGGAGCACCGAGTGAACTTGGTTTTAAAACAAAATAAATAGATAAAAATAGTTTTAAGGCCAGTGAGATGCCTCAGCTGGTCACGGTGGCCGCTGCCAAGCCTCACAGCCTGCACTTGATCCCCAAGACCCACACATATGGGAGAAGGAGAAAACTGACTCCTGCAAGTTGTCCTCTGCCTTCCACATGCCCTCCCTACACGGCACATGTGAGCCTTGGTAGGTGTACAACCACCCACGTAAACAAACACACAACATAAATCATGTAAAAATAGTTTTAATGAAGGTATTGGAAAGGAAGGAAAACAAGTTCAACTTTAACATCTACTTAAGCTTTGAGTTTAGCTCTTTAAAAATTATACAATAGGACCGAAAAGATGCTTCAGATTAAGAGCACTTGCTGCTTTTCTAAAGGAGCCAACTTCAGTTCCCAGCATCCATGCTGAGTAACTCTCAACTGCCTGTCCTTAGGACCTGCACATATGTGGTATATACACATATATTCCATATATATATATATAAGTAAAAATATGTTTTTAAACTATAAAATATATGTTTGGGGAAAAATATAGGTAGAAAATTAATTTGTCTCTTCCTCTGGACCTGATGGTCTGTTGCTTTGTAGTTAAAGACTATGACACAAATAACCTTTAGTTCAATAAAGTAAGTTTTTAAAAGATATGGAAGCTGGGCGGTGGTAGCACATGCCTTTAATCTCAGCACAGACAGAGGCAGGTGGATCTCTGAGTTTGAGGCCAGCCTGGTCTACAGAGTGAGTTCCAGGACAACCAGGGCTACACAGAGAAACCCTGTCTCAAAAAACCAATATATATATATATATATATATATATATATATATATATATATATATATATGGAAATAACTTGGTGGTCTTTTTATAAACACTTCAGTGGTGATGGCATATGTCTTAATCCCAGCACTGAGGAAGCAGAAGCAGGCATATCTCTGTGTGTTTGAGGCCAGCCTGGTGTACAGAGTGAGTTCCAGGACAGCCAGGGCTGCATAGAGAAACCCTGTCTTGAAAAACAAACAAACAAACAAACAAACAAAACCCCCAAGACATGTAGATAGATTTTGTGGAAACATGTCCTGCTTAGCAGTTTGGTTCGGTTTAGTTTTGTCTGTTGACTCTCAACAGATTCAGTGGAAGTGCTGGGCAGAGGGGCTACCATGACAGTCAAGAGTAGGGACAAGCAAAGGCTGGCTTAGAGCATGCATGCCACTGTTGTCCTAGATGTTTTCAGAGACTGTTTGGTTCTGTTGAATCCTTGTGCCATTTACTGTTTGTGGCTGTAATATGAAACACACTGTTGATGTCTCTTCTCTTCTCTTCTCTTCTCTTCTCTTCTCTTCTCTTCTCTTCTCTTCTCTTCTCTCTCTCTCTCTCTCTCTCTCTCTCTCTCTCTCTTTCTCTCTCTCTTTGGGATGGAGTTGCACCAAGATCAGCTGGATGAAAGCAGGAGTTGATTTTCTTTCATTCCATTTGATGTTTCAGCATCTGCTTGGGCTATCCCAGTCCAGCTGTGAGGAAAAACCACCATGAGAATGCCCCCACCTTAGCCAACTGTCAAAAGAATACAAAACTGCTCCAGCCCCTGGTTCCCGTCCTCTGCTGTGGCTAGCCATGGGAGAGTTTCAGCCTTTACCCATGAAAAGAATGTTCAAGAGCTCGGCTGTAAAGTTACATAGGAATGAAAATGTCCCGGCCTCAGGCTAGGCACTGGCAATGGCTCAGCATGTGGAGTGAATCACGCACTCCCTAGAGGGTTGTAATGAAATGTTTACTGAGCTCTCGCAAATGCTCAGCTCAGTGCTCTGCCAGGACCTGGCTTCCGATCATTTTGTTTCTTCATACAGAGAGGCACAGCTCAGTAAAAGAGAGCTTCCAGTACGCAAACCTTACATGCAGCCCTGGCAAGCAAGTCCTGGGAGCCCTTGCCCGACCGAACGTTCCTAAGGAAATGTTTATCACGGTTGAGTTTGAACGGGAAACTTACGAAAAGGAGGTGACAGGTTGGTCTGAAAGCCATCTGCGATGCCAGGCTTCTTACAGTGTGTCCCTTCTCTCTTTGCCTTTCATTTCCCATCATTCCTGGGGGTGGGGGCAGAAACTAGCGCAAGCACTTAAGTATCTCCTGTTTGATTTTTCACCCCACAAATTAAACTAAATTGGTTTCGAACCTGATAAAACTTCATAAAACCCAAAACTACCATTTGGATCCCACAAATTTGTGTTTGAATTGAATGCTGCCCAGGTTGCCAGGTTCCCAGCTCCAGAGAACTTGGGGTGTTGGTGGGTCACTGGGCATCTTCACTGAAGCCAGAAGACCCCTCCCCATGCTGCTGTTCCCCGTTTCTTCAGCTTCCTGCAATCTGAGCTGCGTGGTAAAGCGGACAGAGAAGAGGCTGCGGAAAGCTATCCGCACACTCAAGAAGGCTGCCCACAGGGAGCAGTTTCACCTGCAGCTCTCAGGCATGGACCTCGATGTGGCTAAAAAGTCCCCCAGAGTGTCAGAACAGCAGCAGGAGACCTGTGGAGTGGGCCAGGGTCGTGAAGAAAGCCAGTGTGGTGAGTAACCAAGGTGTGATTACTGACAGACCTGCCTGGAATGCCAGACAGGTGGACAAGGGAGCCAGTGACAGGCCTGGGCCATCCTTCCTTCTCTGGGCTCACTCCAGAGAACACTCTAGATGTTTTTTTCCTCATCTGTAGCTGTTTTTCACCAGCACTGGCAGCTGAGGTATAACTTTACCTGTCTTTTCCACAGACCTGGCAGGTTTGCTGGCCTGTGATAGGCAATATTTGAAGAACTGCAGAACAGAAAGGCACATGCAGTGCTGCCTGGTGAGGACAGAATGCAAGGCCTTTCTGCACTCTGTGGGCACAGTTTCTGTAGTTACTACTTTTCAGCTTATTACTCATTCCTGCCCATGGGTTTGTGCAAAGGCAAAAACTAGAGGCCGCATAGGTGACTTGGAGACATCTGGGCCTCAGACCAAGGCTCTAGACAGTGTTAGTTCCCTGGTGTGCTGTTGCTCTGTGTATGTGTGCGTGTGTTTCAGAGCATCATTGTTTCTAAATTCATCAGGAGACTCCAGGACAAGAGACCACAGGATAGTCAGATGTGACATTTGCTCTGTGCAGCTACAAGAGACACTGCCAGAAGAGCCTCACAGAGGGAAGTTGGAGTCTCCCTTTAGAGTGATAAGTGTGATTGATTTGGTTCTTCTCTGTTAGGAATGTAACACTGCCCTAGCTCCCTAGACCTAGTGATAATCTTACTGGGGAGAGATCAGCATCTCCTACAGGCAACAAAATGAATACATAGAGGTCCACGTTCAGTTGCTTAAACTCTCACTGGTGGGAGATACCTCAGCCAGTAAAGCACATGCAAACATAAGGACCTGAATCTGACCCCTGGCACTCACACAGAAAGCCAGGCTTGGTACTGAACACTTGTAATCCCACTCCTGGACAGGAGAGGCGGAGGATCACGAGCTTGCTGGCCGGCAAGCATTGCCTACTTGGTCCTAGTGAGAGACCCTGTCTCAAAAAAAAAAAAAAGTCTGTATGTTATCTGGGGAGCAACAGTCTAGGTTGCCTTCTGACCTCCACATGTAGGCACATACATGTGCATATACACATACACATATACACCCCACACATACCCTGGGCACGCCCCCAAATAAGAGAAATAGTAGCAGTAATTTTTTGGCTTTTTTGTTTGTTTGTTTTAAGACTGAATTTAGAGCCTAATTCCAAAGTCTGTTTCACTCCTGTGTAAGGTGAAGTTCTCAGAGAAGCAGCAGCTGTCTGTTCTTAAGGGTCAGTAGACTCTTGGGCCCAAGCAGTGGAGCTTAGGAAAAGGGGTAGGAAGTTGGCTGGGTTCCTGCATGGGCACAGCTGAAGCTAGCTTTGTTCTGTAGAGCTTTCAGCGAGAGCCACTGCTCCAATCTGCTGCATCGCCAAAGCTTAGAGACGATCAAGTGTAACTGTACAGAAGGGGCTGGTTCCCAGATAGTCTTGACTCTTCTTCCAGCTGATTTTCTTAAAAAGAAAAGAGGGCAATAAACCCAGCTGGCTGGCTTCTCATTTGGAATCCTCAGAGTTCCAGTCTCCATACCAAATTGGTGACAAGAGCTGGCTCTTGCTACCCTGCTTTCTACGGTGAGTGGAATGAACTCTTGGACAAGCAGGCAGGCAGGCAGGCCCTCTTTCTGGTCTCTGGGAGCTGAATTACAGCCCCTCCCTTTCCAGGCCTGTGGGAGTAAGGACTTGTGGGTTCATAAAGAAAACTTTGTGGACAGTCAAGAATTCAGGAAAGCTAGTGTCAAGGCCTGCAGACCCTCAGGGATCATGTTAGCAGTGCTATTATGGGTGTGCTTCAGGGAAGCAAAGGCCCAGCAAGAGGAGTAGGCCTTACTAAATGATTTAGGCCTCTTGGCCACAAACCTATGGGGGAACACCCAATAGAGTTAAGTTCTTACGGTATTCAAATGTGTCCCTGACAAGCCTATCAGCTGAATTTGGTTGGGTTTGTTTCTTAAAGAGGCTGTATGTTTCCCAAGAGCTTCCACTAACTCTAGAGGAGTCTAGTGCCCAACATGGGACCCGGTCAGGCAACAATGTGGAAGACTTTCCTGGGGGAAGAACACAGCACAGGAATTGTTATGTATAAAGAAGGGTCCGGTATACTGATTAGAAAGGACTTGGGAGGCTATGAGAAGGCTCAGGAGGTAAAGGCACCTGTAGGCAAGAGTGGCCACTGAGTTTGATGCCTGGGATGCTCAGGGTGGGAGGAGAGAACTGAAAGCTGTCCAGGCCTATTTATATTTTTGAATATCAATGGACTCTAGTTGGTGTACGATGGAGCCAAGTCTGGGATAGTCCTTGGTTCATTTTAAACAATATTTTCAGCTTCTGTTTAGTTTTGTTCTTGTTACTATAACAAAACACTGGAGGTTGGATACCTTTACAAAGAAAGAAGTCTATTTTGGCTTATGATTCTTCAGTTGTAAAACGGCCACATCTCATGATGACCTTCTTTTGGTCATAGTCCCAAGGAGCCATGGCCTCAGATGGTAAAGATGAGGGCTCACATGTGGCTCTCGATTTTTTTTCCCTCTTTTTTTTCTTTCCTGTTTTGTTCTCTTAGTGTCTTACGGTTTGGTCCTGGCTCCTTGATTTGACTGATCTTCCTGCCTCAGACCTGAGCACCTGAAGCAGCTATTCTCCCTATTCTTTTGTTTGTTTTTGCTTTCCACCTTCATCTCTCCCCTCCCCCCATCCCCAAGACAGGGTTTCTCTGTGTAGCTGTCCTGGAACTCACTCTGTAGATCAGGCTAGCCTTGGATTCAAGAGATCTACCTACCTCTGCCTCCCAAGTGCTGGGATTAAAGGCGTGCACCAACACAGCCTGGCTCTCCTTGTTCTTAAGCCACCAGTATTTGGTCACATGGGCCCCATTCTTATGAATTTATATAATTCTAATCATTTTTCTCCCAAACCAACCTCTAAAGACCTTAGCTTAATTTTTGTTTTACCTTGTCAATACTTAATATTTAATGAGGATTGAATTCCAATACATGTATCTTTCAAGATTTATTTATTTTTTTATTTATATGAGTACACACTGCAGTTATCTTCAGACACACACTAGAAGAGTGCATGGAATCACATTACTGATGGTTCTGAGCCACCATGTGGTTGCTGGAAATTGAACTCATGACCTCTGGTAGAGTAGTCAGTGCTCTTAACCACTGAGCCATTTCTCCAGCCCCACATGTATCTTTCAAACCATAGCAGAGCCTCAAGAAGGTGTTTTGAATGACCTGAAGGGAGACTGGAAACCATTGTTTCTCTTTTTTATTATGGATGTGGTCTGTGTTTCAGACGGTTCAGTAATGTACAGTCCTGACCACTCTCCCCACAGTTCCCTGATCCTATGTCTCAATGCTGTTAGCACGGGCTGGTTTTATATGCTTTTACGAATACATAAAAGTAAAATGTTATTTATTCATCAATAAGTATTTATTTATTAAGCTCCTGCTGTGTACTAAGTGCCCTTGTAGAGGCCGAGACTCCAGCCATGAAGGAGACTAATAAAAAGATCCTACCCTGTGCCAGGTACCATTGTAGATGCTGAGACTCCAGCAGTGAAGGAGGCAAGTAAAAAGCTTCTACTGTGTGTCAGTTACCATTGTAGATGCTGAGAATCTAATAAAGGAGATAGACTAGCAAAAGTCTTAGCCCTCTTGAAATTTATAATTTTAAAAGGAAGAAGCAGGTAGCTACCCCGTAAGCAAGGACACAGATTATTCGACAAATGCTCACAAGGATATGGAGAATAAGTCACATGGGAAGTGAAATAGAAAGACCCCAGGCAAGGTGAGGAGCAGGGAGGGATTGTGTTCTCATGTTCCATGATGTCAGGGAAGCCCTCAATGCAAACTGTGATGGTTTAGACACACAAAGGAAAGAGAAAGTGACCTTGGGGTACTTGGGTGAAGAGTGTTTCAGGCAAAGGAATAAGAAGTAGAACAAACCCTCTAGGTATTAGAAGAAAGCACAGGGTGATGGGGGGCTGGGCGGGGGTCAGGGGTGAGAGAGTGGGAGGAGTGACCTCAGGGCAGTAGCAGACTGCCCCTGTGAGTAGACATTGATGTGATTCCTGATTTTCCTTTTATGAACAGAGCAGCTGTGGATAGCCTTCTTTGTGCACACACTAATATTCTTGAAGGCTAGATTTCTGGAAGTATATCTGCCAGATCAAGAGTATGCATATATAAACATTGGTAGATATTGCCAACTTACTCTTCTGCATGCCCCCTCAAAGCATATGCCTTCAGCTCCACTTGAGTCTTTAATGTCCCACAAGTATATGAAATAGTTATTATTGGTCCTTTACTCAAGTATATGAAATAGTTATTATTGGTCCTTTACTCTTTGCAAACCCAGTAAGGAAAAAAAATCACTAACTTTTTTGATCATCAAGAACACTCAAATACACTGTCTTAAATTATTTATATTTCTTCTTCTGAGAACATTTATAGGTTTTGTCTATTTACCAAAAATATGTTTATACTTAAAATATTTAGATATTTTATTTTAAATATTTTTAGGTTATTGAATTCAGAGGTCTATGTTTAGTTGCTTAAAATCTCACTGGTGGGAGATACCTCCAGTCAGAAAAAAATATTAGCCAGGCATAGTGTGTACACCTTTAATCCCAGCACTCAGGAGGCAGAGGCAGGCTGATCTCTGTGAGTTGAGGCCAGCCTGGTCTCTATAGCTAGTTCCAGAACAGCCAGGGTTACATAGCCTATCTTGAAACAAAACAATAAATAAAAAGCAAACTAAAACTTAGGTTAGACTAGATGATTCTATGTGTGTAGGGGCTTGCCACTAAACCTGATGATCTGAGTTCAGTCTCCAAGTTCCACATGGTGTAAATACAGAACCAACTCCCACAAGTACTCCTTTATCCCCCATGCACGCTATTACATGCATATGTGCACACGTGCTCATGTGCACACACTTACATAAAATAATTTAAACTTAAAAAAATTTAAAGTCCCAAGTTATACCAAAGAAAAGACTCACTTGATCAAACGGAAAAACTTTCTTATTGTCATTGTACATAGTAAAGTTTATGAATTTGGCATTTAGGGGCAGCCTGTTCTTCAAGTAACCTTTGTACCATCTGTGATCAACTTTAGCAAGATGTAAGAAGGGAAAAGCAATTCTGAGGCAGGCAACATGGCTCAGTCAGTAAAGTGCTTGCTGTACAAGAATGAGGATCTGTGTTTGCATCCCCTGCATCCACATAGGAAGCCAGGGATGGTGGCATGCACCTGTCATCCCTGGGCTGGGAAACAGAACCAGGCAGGCCACTGGAGCCCATGGGCTCGCCATGTGTTTTAATTGGTAAGCTCCAGGTCTCAGTGGGAAAGCTTTTCTCAAAAAGTAAGATAGAGAGCAATTGAAAAAGATACCTAACATACATGTCTGACCTCTCCCTGCAATACATACATATATACACATGGACATGTACACAAACATACACAGAGATATAAATACAAATAGATAAAGCAACCATTTTACAAGAACAGATTTCTGGGCTAAGGTTGACTCCTGGTAAAGTCGTTGGGTTTTTTTTTTATATATAAATTGTTTTTTTGTTCATTTTTTGTGGGTTTGTTGTTGTTGTCTTGGCTGAGCATAAGTGAAGCCCTGGGGTTGATCTTGAGGGGCTGGGGTTGATGGAGAGTTGGCTCAGGAGTTAAGAGCACTGCTTGATCTCCCAGAAGACTTGGGTTTGAGTCCAGCACCCATATGGCAGCTCACGACTGTCTGTAACCCCAGTCCCAGGGCATCTAAGGCTACTAGGCATACACATGGCTCACAGACACATATGCAGACAAAACAGTTGTACATATTAAACACACAAATAAATAAATCTTTTAAAAAGAAATACATTTGGTAAACCAGACATGGTGGTACATGCCTAAAACCCCAGAATTCAGGAGGCTAAAGCAGGAAGATTAAAAGGTTTTAGCCAACCAGATCAATAGAGTGAGACTTTGTCTCAACAATAGCAAGAATATAATTCAGTAAACTGTTGACATTTATCAACTACTTACACTGTGTTCAGCATTACTATGCTAAGTGCTTTGTGTATATTTTCTCATTTAATCCCTACAAGTCTGCATTATATTGTGCCCTTTTTATAGATAAGAATAGAAGACAGAAACATAATCCCCACCCCCACTAATTTCAACCATCAAGTGAACGTCAGAGGCAGGACTTAAATCTGAATCAAGAGCCCACATTTCTGACTCTCCTAGTGTGAGGACTGAGATCATCCCTTCATCCCTTTGTTTTTGGAAACAAAGCCAAGTATCCACTCTGTGCTGGGTAGTGAGGAACTCCAGATACAATAAGATGTCATCTTGTGAGTTGCATAGGGCAGGGTCAGACAGAGAAGTGTTCCCCAAAGAGGGATGACTAAGCCAAGTTTGGAAGGAGGCTCTGTTGATGGTTGTTAAAGGAAGAGCAGACAGTGGCACAGCCTAATCGGGGAAAGAGCAAGCCATGCAGAGCCTGGCCTGCACATCAGTACCAGGAACTTGGAGATCTAAGTAGGGTAATTAGCCTCAAGGGCAGGCATGGCCAATCACAGGAGACCTGAAATAAACTGTAAGGAGCTTCAGTTTCACCTTTTAATGATGTGGCATTTGGTTTAGTTAGGGTTTCTATGGCTGTGATAGATACCATGACCAAAAGCAACTCAGGGAGGAAAGGGTTTTTTCCCCAGTTATGTATCTCAATCATGGTTCATCATGAAGGGAAGTCAGAACAAGAACTCAAGGCAGGAACTGAAGAGACCACAGAGAAACACTGGCTTACTGGCTTGATCAGTTTACTTTCTTGGTGTTTTGGTTATTAGGCTAACCTTTAATGGCTGAACCATCTCTCCATCCCTCAGGTTGCTTTTTTTATACACCCTTGAGCCACCTGCCCAAGCATGGCACCATCCATAGTGGCCTGGTCTCTTCCACATCAATCACTAAAATCAAGAAAATCAATCAAGAAAATGCCAGAGTTGCCTACCAGCTAATCTAATGGAGATATGTTTGTGTCAAGTTGACAAACAAAACAAAAACAAGCAGGACAGTTATATTAGAGATTTAATCAAGAAGTGTCTGGTCATATGTGTACTTGAGAAAAATCTTCCTGCCTAGATTGGAGGAGGCGGGGCTACAGGCAGAAAGTCTGGCTGAGAAGTTTTCAGTATATCACAGAGGCATTGGATGGAGAGGAGAACACGGAAGCTTAGAGGCACATTTAGGAGGAGGGGGTGACATTCATTAAGAGCGTGGATCAGAATCTGCAAAGAGAAAGTTCTAGGGTATGTTCAGCCATTTCTGATTCTGCCACTCATCTCCCAGCCAATGTCCCTCACCTCTCCCAGTTAAACAACTCAGGAAGCAATCTCACAGACATATTCAAAGGTTTGTCTCCTACATGATTCCAAATTCTGTCAAGTTGACAGTTGAGATTAACTGTTGTAGGTGCCCACAGACAGCTGGACATGCATGAAAACTTCACATCTCCCCGTTCAAATCCTCCTGTCATATTCTGTAAACACCTACTCCACCTTACTTCCCGGTTTAATGGATGCCCTGCTGGGGCATAGGCAGATGTACCTTTCTGAGGCCTGCTTTTCCTTTCCAGTACTGGAGTACTCCATTCCTTACTTATGTGGCTCTTCTGGCATAAGCCCTACTTCCCCAGAGTTCTTTTTCTTTGTGAGGCGATTGCCTACCTCACACAAACTATGACCTTTCTCATGAAACCATCCCTTCATTGATTTCTCCTTGTGTGTCCCATCATGTTCACAATATATAGATAGATAGATTGATGGATGAATGGCTAGATGGATGGATGGACAGATAGATGATAGAAGATGATAGATAGATAGATAGATGATAGATAGATAGATAGATAGATAGATAGACAGTAGACAGACAGGCAGGCAGACATATAGAGGATGGATAGACAGATGATGAATAGATGGATAGATAGAGGATGGATAGATAGAAGAAAGATAGATAGGTGATGGATGGACAGATAGATGATAGAGGATGGATGGATAGATTGATTGAAAGATGATGAATGGATAAGTAGATTGATGGGTAGATAGATAGATAAATAGATAGATAGATAGATAGATAGATAATGACTCCCTACTCTTCTCTCTGTGGTGTATATATCTTTCTCTGTCTCCTCAATATATATTTGAATTTATGACTGTTTCCTGGTACTGCTAGCCAATATAAGCAATAAATAATAAAAGATAGAATAAGACAAAGATTAAATAAGCATAACTAAACATAATTTTAACTAGTTTCCTCTTCAGGTATACTCTGTCCAAGTTGGCAAGGTTCATTGTTGTTTGCGCTGATGTAAATTCATTTCTAAATCAGACTTTTCATTTGTTGCTAATGTTTTGTGTGAGTTTCTATCAGATCTGGTTGAATCATGACTATTTGACTTATGATATGGCTTGATCAAGAGCGAGTGATAGTGGTAGGAGAGGTGTCTAACACGTTCCTGTCTTGCTCCAGTGCTTGTGCCATTGGTAAACCTTCAGTACAGATGGCCTCTCAAGAGTCTCCACAGCCTTTCTGTGGTTTTATGGTGGTTAATCACTTTGTTTGAAACTAGATCTTATAATCAATCATGATTATTTGACCAGTCACGGTCTATCAGTCCTTTTACACCCCCAGAGTTATATAGCCCTGGCTGTCCTGCAACTCACTCCATAGACCAGGCTGGACTTGAACTCAGAGCTCCACCTGCTTCTGCTCCAGAGTTCTGTAATTAAAGGCATGAGCTGCCACTGGCTGGCCAATTCTCTTTTCTTGAAGACCTTTCATCCCCACAACTATCTCATGACTCTTGGTCAGGCAGGTTGACTAAGGGACCAGTTTTACATCATTGTAACCACTTGAGGATTGTTTCTTATTTAGTAGGGAGAAATGAATATATAGAGATCTGAAAATGTTGTTTTTCTTACACCTCTGAGTCACCTAGTAAGCCCTCAAAGTGCAGTATCTGTCTCAGTGCACAGGGAGCTTAGGTAGTGCCCCTCACACAGCAGCTGAAAGATGACTTAGAGGCAGAGATTCTGTCTGCTGCTTGTCTGTCCAGCCCCTCTACACACTATGAAGCCTTCTTTCCTTGCCATGGCCTTCAGCACCCAACACGACCTGCCTTGCTTGTTTTGTATTGCTTGGTTTTTGTTGTTTGTTTGCTTGCTTGCTTTTCAGTGTTTTACTATGTAGCACAAACTGGCCTGGAACCTGCAATTCTCCTGCTTCAACCTCTTAAAATACATCTCCAGTCACCCTGCCCCTTTCCCTCTCTTCCTGTGACACAAGTCTTCTGCAGTTAGGCAGAATGGAAGGCTGTTTCCCTCCTTCCATTTTAGTCCCTGCCCAGAGCCATTTTTTTTTTTTTTTTTCCGGTTTTTGAGACAGGGTTTCTCTGTGTAGCGCTGGCTGTCCTGGAACTCATTCTGTAGACCAGGCTGGCCTCGAAGTCAGAAATCTGCCTGCCTCTGCCTCCCAAGTGCTGGGACTAAAGGTGTGCACCACCACTGCCTGGCTGCATGTTACTTTAAAATGTTAATTGAAGAAGCAAATGACTCTTCCTGGGCACCACTGAAGGACAGGGCTGGCAAGATGACTCAGTGGGTAAAGGGGCCTGCTACCAAGCCTAAGGATTTGAGTCTAACCCCTGGAACCCACAGGTGAGGATCCCCACTAGCAGTCTTCTGACCTGTACCCTGCCCTCCCCATACACAAAACAAATAAAATGTAAAAAAGTTAAAATAAGAAGAAAGAAAGAAATCGCAAGGACAGGTGACAATATGCAAAGAAGCCAAAGTGCTGCTTTTGTGGGGGAAATTTTAAATTGAGGGCGAAAATGTCACCCTGAAGGAAATGAAATTTTGGCTCCACTTCACCAGGCATGAAGAGAATATAACACACAGCTGGGTCCCCAGAAAGGGAGGTATCCAGCTGGGCTCATTTCTGGCCCTCAACCATGAGGATGTTTTCAGAAAGCATCCCTGAGTGCACCCCCAAATCCTGCAAAGACGATGAAGAAGCAATCGTTCAGTCTAAGGAGCTGTTGTGCCCTGTTATCCTGGGGCACTCCTTTAAAGGGAGCTCAAACCTGGATCCTGAGACCACTGTGCTGTGTTGGGACCCTCGGGGACTTGCCTCTGAGCTGGGACAAAGCAGATACCCCAGGATACCTTGGGAATCCACATGGGCTGCCTGTGGCTCTCCTTCAGAAGTCAAGGCTCAATCCTAAAGACACCGTGAGACTTGGAGAGTGGCCCCTTTTATTAGGTTCACCCTCTTAGCAGCAGAGAGACCATAGTGTTTGCCCATAGCCTGAAATACTCAAAGGCCAGGGCCCTGAAAAGAGGGCAAGCCTTTAGGCCTCTTTGTCACCATTAATCCTAGTCCCTGCTGGTTTCTACCCCTTTGCATCAGAAAGGCTTTCTTGTATTTTTTTTTCTTTCTTTCTTTTTCCCTTTTTTGAAGAGGAGGAGAAACAGCTGTGCAGGATTTGAGAATGGGGTTTTAATGGTCACTGACAGTACACAAAAGCTCTACTGTGGTGGTGAAGTGTTCTGGGGGCAATTGCCTCCTTTGTCTGAGGGCAGTGACACAAGCAGGCCACTCAAGGGGAAGAGAGAAGCAACTGGGACGTGTGATTGAGGTATCACCCAGCACTTGTGCACTCCGCTGTAACAACGCTGTTCCCAGGCATCCATCATGACAGTCAGGGCCTTGCTCGGGTTTACCTTGAAAAGAAGCAAATGTCTCTGGAAGGTGTGCAGCATGAATGATTTCCTTAGGTCTTTCTGAAAAATCTGACTGACAAAATGCAGCTGTTTATGTGAAGCAGGCAGGGCCTTCTTGGCCACACGGCAGCTGATGTAGTATTCGTTTGGCCACACGGCAGCTGATGTAGTATTCGTTCCTTTGATTGATTAAGAAATCCCAACTGGGGGCTGGAGAGATGGCTCAGTGGTTAAGAGCAGTAGCTGCTCTTCCAGAGGTCCTGAGTTCAATTCCCAGCAACCACATGATGGCTCATAACCATCTGTAGTGGGATCTTCTGATGTGCCTGAAGATAGCTATAGTGTACTCAAGTAAACAAATACATAAATAAATAAATAAACCTTTAAAAAAGAAAAAAAAAAAAGAAAGAAATCCCAACTGATAAGGAATAATTTGAGACCTCTCCAAGTGGAACCTTGAAAAAGATTGGGTACATTTCTCCAAGGTGGAGCCATACCTGGACAATCCTGTGTCCACCCTGTTCAGTGAGATGTAGGTCTAGACCTGAACATGGGCACAGTGTTTTCTTCCAGAGGAGCCAGTGATGCCAACCATGTTGATCTGCCTCTATGTAAGGATTGACTCTGCTACTGAGACTATGGTTTTAGCCTGAGTCTCTGCCAACAGATATTCCTTTGATGGGAATGGCTTAGGCCAGAGGTCTTCTAAACAGGCTAGCATTGATTTGCTTTCTGCTAGTCTCCACTACAGCTTGGCTAAAGAAATCCATAAAAGAATTATTCTCTTACTTACCAGCCCACTATAGGTACTGGGATGGACGGCTGAGATAGCATGACACGTGAATGTTTTGTCTATAACTCAGTCCAGCTTTTCATGAGACATGGGCTAGAAGCAAAGTGGCCGTGGAAACCATAATGCAGAGTAAGTTTGGAATATAGACTCTGCCACAGACAGATGTATCCTGCTCATTATAATACTGACTGCTAAGGAAGCAAGCTGAGTTCACATTTAAGATTTCAGTTAAAACAAAATCACAAACTTTTGGGGGCTGGAAAGATGGCTCAGTGGTTAAGAGCACTGGCTGCTCTTTCAGAAGACCCAGGTTTGATTTATGTTACCCATATGGTTGTAATAACCATTTGTAACTCCAGTTTCAGGGGCTCTGACACTTTCTTTCGGACTTTACAAGGACCAGGTGCACATACGGTGCATATACATAGAGGCAAAACACCCATACACATAAAATAAAAATAAATCTTTTTTTTTAAAAAAAAAAAGAAATCACAAACATATAAAAACAATACACAAATATTATAGGAGAAAATATGAACAATACAAAAAAGTGTTAAGATTTAAGTCTGAATGTAAATTTTATTGGTTGAGTACATCTATAACTGTAGAAATAATATCTAAAATAGTCCATAGCCTCGTTTTGATCCCAAAGCCTCATTTTTAATCATATTTTTGAGGGCATAATAAAAAGCGAGTAATAAGAAATTTTTGTTGGTTTGATTTTGAGACTAGACTTTACTCTGTAGGTCTTGAACTTGCTGTGTAAGACCAGGATGGCCTTGTACTCTTGGAGATCTATCTGTCTCTGCCTTCTGAGAATTGGGATTAAAGGTGTGTGCTATCCTGCCTAGCACTGAATGTTTTGATTACTGATGACAGATCATCGCCATGTTTAACCCTACAATTGAACATATGAACGGCACGTGTGCAAACTGCACTTGGAGGATAGGATAGACATGAACATTCTCCTTAGGATGCTTGAGACACGTAACAGTTGACTTTGTCCTGTGGGTGTTTTTTATTCTATTTCCTGGAAGATTTACACTTAAAAGAGAATGTGTTTGTCCTCATCAGACTCTTAGCTGCTTAACAATATCCTGAATTGAGCTTCTGTCTCTACCTTTTCCTCTTCTAAATTCAGAGTTCAGGGTGCTAACCATTACACAAGGGAAAGCCCACTCTTAAATTCAAAGCTCAAAACCTCTCCAAAGATCTATCCCGAATATTAGCTATGAGCCTTTGGACCATGAGATTTAGCTCCCTCTTCCTAGGCTCTCTTCTGTAAACTGGAGCCAGTGATGTCACCTGCTCTCCAGATGACATATGTATGCTAAGGAATACATGACATATTACAGGTAAAGTGTCTGGCTTGGTATTATGTACACTGTAGGTACTTAATGACAGCTACATAGAAAGGCTATTTAGGGGCTAGAAGGATGATGTTTGTTTGACTGTTGAAATAGGAAGCCAAATTGGTTATATTTATTTCATCTACATGCCATAAAATAGGGCATAAATCCTTATTGAATTAGTACCATCAGAATCTTTATTTAACCAGCAATCAGAAGCATAGTCATGAATTTTCTTATTGCTTATTCTTTCTGGAATATTTACAAGGATTTATGCATTTTATAGCATATCTGAAGTATGTTGTTTTATAAGAACCTCAAGACCTTACCAACCTCAGAGGTCAAAGAGGAGAGCTTCAGAAAACATGACTTCTGATGGGATTCCTCCTTCCAGGGGCATTTGCCCCCCTGAAGAATAAAACTCCAATGTCTGGAATTCAGGAACTCTTTTGACCTATCTAGCTCCCCTTGCTTCCTTTTGTTCCAATGTAAGAACCCCTGTGACTTGTCCCATTTCTACTGGGGAAATCCTATCCGACCTTCAAGGCCCAACTCAAATATGGCTTCCTCTAGGAAGCCTTGCAGGATGCTTCCAGGAAGAATTCAGAACATCTCTCTCAGGGCTGGACCTGTAGGTAGCACCATGGTAGAGTGTTTGAGTGGCATGTTTGGGGCCCTAGACTCTTTAATTCTTCTAGGTGAAATACACACACACACACACACACACACACACACACACACACACACACACAGAGAGAGAGAGAGAGAGAGAGAGAGAGAGAGAGAGAGAGAGAGAGAGAGGCAGAGAGGCAGAGAGAGACAGAGACAGAGAAAGGGGGGGAGAGGAAGAGAGAGCATGAGAAACTTTTACCTTTATACTCCTTTGATAGCCCTGTAGACTAGGATAATCCATAAGTTAAAAGCCATTTCACCACCAAGTGCTTCTGCTACAAACTAAGTAAGGTAGCTATGGTTCCTGCTGATCTAGGGAGATACAGACCTATTAGACAGGGGCAATAGGAGTAGGGAACCCAGAGACAGTGCACACTCTATCTTTAAGGGATCTGCATGGGGAGTGTGTCCATGTATCCATCTTCATCTTAACACCTTCATCTCTCACACTCTCATCATCTTCCCTTGGCCTCTGTCTCCACACTGACCAGATTGTTCCCCCCTTTGGCTAGTCAGTTGCAGGGCTGGGACATATTATGATGGATCACAAGAACGCTGCATTTTATGTCCAAATGGAACCTTCCAAAATGAGGAAGGACAAGTCACTTGTGAACCATGCCCAAGACCAGAAAATCTTGGGTCCCTAAAAATCTCAGAAGCCTGGAATGTATCTGAATGTGGAGGTAAGGATTCTGTCTGTCCCTTTTTACTCCTCTGGTCCCTAGTGTCATTGTTTAGACTGAGGCAGGGTGGCACCCCAGAGACACCGGATAATGGACACTGGACTTTGATCCAAATGGTCTCAAAAGGGACCATTTGGGTTCATTATTAGTTCTTCAGTGCTTGGGTTGGCACTGGACGCACTGGGCTGATGCCTATGTGAGCAAATGAAGGAGGATGGCAGTACAGCTCAGCTGTAGAGTGTGAGCTTCAGTAATGCATCAACTGTTGTAATAGCAGACGTTGTAATCTCAGTACGGGGGGGGGTGGGGGGTTGGAGGCAGGAAGATCAGGAGTTCAAGGTCATCTTTGATTTCACGATGAGCTTGGAATCAATCCAGGCTACACAAGACCCTGTCTCAAAAATAAAGTCAGAAGGATGGAGAAGATATTGGCAGAACAGTATAAACGCTACACTTACATGCTTTCTTCACCCTGTAAATATGCACAACAGAGACCTCAGCCACCTCTCCATCTAAAGGGCCTGGTTAAACAAAACCAAACCAAATTCACTACTCTAGAAGAGGGACCAGTAATGACGACAGGGTATTAATAGGGTTGGACCGTGAAGAAAAGTGGATCAAAAGAAAGTAATTAGAATACATTGGCTACCTGCTGATACAAAATTAATCAATAAAAAAGAATAAAAAAATACAAAAATTCACAAATAAAAAACCGAGAATTGGGTAGGGTTTTAAGAGACAGAGACTCTGTAGAACACCTGGTTACTGACAAGCTGCATTCTACAAGAACGAGAGCATCTCAGAGTCTTTCATTAACGTCTCATTCCTTCCCTGATCTTGAGAGGGACCCTCTGACGACATGGGATAAGTTAGTTGGGTTTGGTAGACTGATTGGGGTAGGCCAGGGCACAGCTCAGTGCAAGGAGATGCGACGGAAGAAATGATGAAATGGGAGACTCTTCAAGTTCATGCTGTTGCTTGTCAAGGTTGGGCTTCTGTGTCTATTCATCAGATCGACTCCATAGCTGAAATTATTCATTCCCCGCACTCCAGTCCCGCCCTGATCCTATCCCTATCACAAGGGATCCCTGGGTAGGGTGCAGATCAAAGCTCCACACCAGGCTTTTCTCACTGGAAACAGATGCCCATCTGCGCACTGGGCTCTGTAGGCCTGTGTGTAAACCTCAGGCATTTACCCACCTCCTGAGGATCCAGGTGGGAATGGCTGGGTGCTTCTCACTGGTGTGTAAGCTGAAGTCAGCATGGGGTATCAGGCCTCACAGAGGCCTATCTCTTGTGCAGAGAGGTGGGGAATGGCCTCCCATGGAGCCTCACTCATCCAGGGCCATACTCTCCGCAGGCCTTTGCCAACCAGGCGAATATTCAGCAAATGGATTTGCCCCTTGCCAGCTCTGTGCCCTGGGCACCTTTCAGCCTGATGTGGGCCGTACATCTTGCCTCCCATGTGGAGGAGGTCTTCCTACCAAACATCTGGGAGCTACTTCCTTCCAAGATTGTGAAACCAGAGGTGAGTACTTACTTGCCCCTTTCTGGAACTCCATTCTCTTCTGGGTTCCACCGGGTCTAGTGAAGATGTGAACCCCAGGCCAGGCTGCCCCTGTGGCAGGGCTTTAGCTCTCCCCAGCCACCAAGGCCGTTCACACATGAGTGGGCAGCACTGAGCAGGTTTTATAAACAGACCCCTGGGCTCCCCTCTCTACTCTTACTCTATTTCAGTGGCCTAGCTACCCACCACCAGCCCCCTCCAGAGTCACTTTTCCCTGCCTCTCCCAAGGGAGGGCCAAGTCAGCCTCAGTCGGTGCCCTAATTGCTCCCACCCTGAAGATTTAACTGATGACCACTGCTGCCTGGCCATGTGCATTTGTGTTCATTATTTTGAGTGTTATGAGTACTTCTCACTCTGGCTATTGAGGGAATCAAGTGTTGATTAATCCTGCCTTACTAGGAAAGCAGTATTTCATTTAGGCATCATAATTTATCTCACAAACCTTGGAGCATTTGATTAAAAATAGTCTTTTTCTTCACAGTTCAATGTTCGCCTGGGCATTTCTACAACACCACCACACACCGATGTATCCGTTGCCCACTGGGGACATACCAGCCTGAATTTGGAAAAAATAATTGTGTTTCCTGCCCGGGCAATACTACCACTGACTTTGATGGCTCCACCAACATAACACAGTGTAAAAGTAGGTTTTTCTTTAAGGTGTTTCATAGGCTGGATTAGAGGGTGCCTGGGTTAGATTCGGGTAGGGAAGTGTGAGAAGGTAGCCGGGGTTCCAGGTTCATTCAGGACCATGTGCATCAGGCTAGTCCTGTTCATAGCTGAGCGGACCCATGCTATGGAAGGGAGCAGCCACAGTGTTCTTGGCTTTAAAACAGAAGCTGTAGCTGTGACCCAGAAGTACTCACCTTTTTTATATGTGTGGTGCAGGTATGTGTGGTGCAGGGGATTGAACCAGACATGGTTCATCCCTTAAGACATGGTCATCCTCTGCCCCTGAGCCCCACTCCAGCTACCTGCACTTACAATTGTACTTTTCTCTGGAGGATAATTTTAGTTCAGCCTAGTTCAATACACATTGTCTGAGGGCCTTCTCTGTGTCCAGCATCCTGCTGAGTCAGCCTGGCTAAGCTTCCAGGAGCCAGACTGTAGAGCTACAGGAGGAGTAAGTGACCATTCTGTAGAGGAAAGGTCTTTGGAGAGTGTGGAAGGAGGATGGATCAGGTAGAAAAGGGCTTCATGCTGCAGACAGCCCCATGGGAAGCTAACACTTAGACAAGCGAAAGCCTTCTGGCAGCAGACTTCTGAATCTGGGCAGGAAAAGGAGGCCTTGGACAGATGTGGGGCCTGCTAAGGGTTGTGATTTGTGGTTTCAACAATGGGAAACCAGAAATCATTTAAGGGCTTGCTAATGTGGATTATTCCGTGCACTACCTCCTATAAGAAACTCTACAGTAAAGATCAAAAGTAGAGCTCACCTAGGGGTGACCGCCAGCCAGGCTAGTGAGGAGGCCTCCTCAAACTGGAGGAGCTTGGGGTTGAGAGGAGCGCCAATCAGTGTTATGGTTAAAAGATTATCTAGCTTTCTCTCCTGAGTTGTTTTGTTTGTTTGCTTGTTTGTTTGTTGTGTTTTCTTCTGTTTTCATCTCAGTAGTAGAGATTGAACCTAGGGTTGCATGCATGTGCCACAAGGACTTTCCCACTGAGCTGCAGCCCAAGCCCCAAGTACCCTCACTATCTCAATGCAGCTGTAGCCATAGACGCAGGCCTTGAATGCCTGCTCTGGTGGTAGTTTCACTACCGTCCATGAGACCTTCATGTGTTGGTAGATTAGACTTTGGGAAGGCTCACAGTGTTAGAGAATTCTTTCATATACCAAGGTGACCCTCGTCCTAGTCTTGCCACCCCCTGGTCCTTGGCTATACATCAGGAGCCCTGACGCAACTCCTCAGACAACCCTCAATTCCATGGCTCTCCCTTCTCCTTTTCTTCCCAGAAGAAAAGCCTAGTTATTATTATTGTTCTCTCTCTCTCTCTCTCCTGCTAACTCCCAGTTATAGTTAGAGAAGAAAAATCACCCCCTGATGTCTCTTGTACAGGTTTCCCTAACAGAATTAAACAGTAAGTCTCCTGAAGAACTCCTGTCTATGTCTGTCTCAGTTCTGAACCCCAGATCTTTGGGAGACATGTGGGGGAGTCAGTGCCTGACGAGAGAGCTGATGTAGTGACCATGGACCCATGAGTGCTTTTCCTTTGATGCAGACATAAGCATACAGTATGTATGCGTGCATCTAAGAGTTAATTAAAACTTCCTTCTCCATTAAAAAGAAAACGTGGCTTTAAACAGAAAGAAAAGTGAAAAATGTTTGTTTTAGCAGTGGCCATGAGCATTACAGGATGTACATTCGCTGGGTGGTGTCATTTCCTTACTACAAGGAGTCTGGTTCTCAGCCATGTCTGGGGTGTCCAGAATAGCAATGACAGTGTTCTGCCCTTCTAACTCATGGCACTTCCTTTCCAGACAGAAAGTGTGGAGGGGAGCTGGGGGATTTCACAGGGTATATTGAATCCCCAAACTACCCTGGGAACTATCCAGCCAACTCAGAGTGCACCTGGACCATCAACCCACCCCCAAAACGCCGGATCCTGATCGTGGTGCCTGAGATCTTCCTGCCCATAGAGGATGATTGCGGTGACTACCTGGTGATGCGGAAAACCTGTGCGTCTCTCCCTGGGCTTCCCTTCCTTCCCAAGGCAGCCTGGGAAACCTGATGACCTGCCCCCAGCTTTAAATGTGAGAAGCAGATCTAGTAGGTTGTTTCCTTCATAGTAGGACAGAGATGACACATGAGTTTATAGCTAACTGGGACTGGCTTGGCTTTGTTTAGCAACATATAGATTAGGGGCTGCCCGAAGCCACAGGTGTGATCCAACCAGGAAGTAAGGCCCCTCCTGTTATCCTGACTCAACCTCTGGTGTCTATTGTCTATAAAGAAGCATTCTCAACCTGTGGGTCTCAGCCCTTCTGACAAACCTCTAACCCTCAAAATATTTACATTATTATTCATAAAAGTAACGAAAATAATTTTATAGTTAGGGATTACCAGAACACGAAGAACTGTATTAAAGAGTCACAGTATTAGGAAGGTTGAGAACCACTGCATAAAGGGATGTTGATGCAGCTTGATAGCAGAGCTGAGACTGGGCTCGATCCCAGATTCACCTCCTACTGGGTCTGTGATCTTGGGTGGACATTCTGAACACTGTAGTCTTCTGGGGGAAGGGGAAGAAATGACAGTCACTGCCTTGTAGGGTTGTTAGGACTAAAAGAGTTCAGGTAGAATACTCAGAAGGAGCCACATGTCTGTCTGTCTTCTATGTTTAGATTTACTGGTATAGACTATGTGTATAAAATCATGGACTTCATTATGACATTTTCATACACATGCATGATATATTCTGATCATATTCTTCCTCTATTACTGTCCTGTGTCTCCTTCCAACTTACCCCTTCTTCTTCCCAATCAGTCTCTCTCTCCTCTGTTTGTCTTTGGGAGGGAATTTTGTTTTTTGTGACCTACAAACGTGTGAAAAGTTATTTATAGGAACCGTGGGCACCTTTCCAGTAACTACACAACTGGAGAAAATGTTTGTCTTCCATGTGGACATAAGTTGTGTAGATCATAGTGTGGCGGTAGGGGGTGGTCATGAGCTCCTCCTCCATCCATCATGTGATGTTGATAAGTCCAGTCTTGTACAGATGCTGCCAGTCCAAGAGTGCAGTGACCATGACTAGTGGTGAAAATGGAGGAATTTAGATGAGGGTTTGAATCTTCTCTGTTTCCAGGGCTTTCTACTGTTAGGATGGGCCTGAGAGCTCATGTGTGCATATGAGAGAGAGAGAGAGAGAGAGAGAGAGAGAGAGAGAGAGAGAGAGAGAGGCAGAAAGAGAGAGAGAGGGAGAGGGAGGGGGAGGGAGAGAGAGAGGCAGATAGAAAGAGAGGGAGAGGGAGGGGGAGGGGGAGGGAGAGAGGCAGAGAGAAAGAGAGAGAGGGAGGGGAGGGGAGGGGGAGGGAAAGAGAGAGGCAGAGAGAGAGAGAGAGAGAGAGAGAGAGAGAGAGAGAGAGAGCGCACAGGTGCCTGTGGAGGCCTGAGGTCAATCTCAGTTGTCCTTTCTCAGATACCATCCACCTTGTTTTTTGAAAACAGGTTCTCTCATTGACCTGATTCTTGGTCAAGACAGGTTCTTTCATTGGCCAAGTAGGCTAGGCTGTCTGGGCAGCAAATCTCAGGGATTTATGTATCTTAGCTAGTCCATGACCACTGTGTCTAGCTACAAAGCAAAATGACACCAACAACAAAAACATAGGTTCTAAATATCATTTCAGGTCCTCATGTTTGCAAGGCAAGCCTTTGACCAAGGGAACTGTTTCCCAGCCCGAGAATTCCTGAGTTTAACTTGTGTGGATTAAGTGTTTTCAAGGATGAGCATTCCCTGACTGTGACTCCATAACACCTCTTCAACCACCCGCTCTATCTTCTCTTGGCAGCATCATCAAATTCTGTGACCACATATGAAACCTGCCAGACCTACGAACGCCCCATCGCCTTCACCTCCAGGTCAAAGAAACTGTGGATTCAGTTCAAATCCAATGAAGGGAACAGTGCCCGAGGCTTCCAGGTTCCCTATGTGACATACGATGGTAAGCACGAGCCATGATGCTCAGGCTGTGCCATGGCAGGGCTGGTATGGCTGTGCTCTGAACTGAAGGAACTGGCTTCCGAGCCAGCTGGAGGATGCTGGCAAGCACACCCACTCAGCCAGCCAGGCAGGGTGAGGCAGAAGGACATGGCTGACTCATTGGGGCCACATTTTAAGCAGACATTTGGGGACACTTATTATGGGGATGAAAAAGAATGGTTTAGGAAATACAGGGAAAGCAAGTAGAACCAGGTGTGAGAACATGGCCATTGGAGTCAGGCAGCTGGCTGTCTCTTCCAGGGCTTGTGTTGGTGACTTACTATCTGTCTCTAAGTCTGATTTTCTTGATTTCCAGTGGTGAGTGAACCTAGGGCTTCAAACTCTGAGTTACACCTCTAGTCAAGCCTTATTTTCTTAGTGAGTGATGGAGAAAATCATTTGAATGAACATTAAGAGTTTAATGTAGGACAGTGACTGGCAGATAGTAATTGCTCAAAAATATTTAAACCTGCTAAGTTTGTGACTTAAATAGATTCCTGAGATGGGGTAGAGGCTTAACTTCAGGTCTTGGCCCTGCTTTGAACTCTGTGGTCTAGGACAAGTCAGATGATGTTTCTGGATCCTTCGGATCCCTGGAGACCTACTGAGACTCTGAGACTTGGTCTACAAATATTTATTGTGACTAGAACACAAAAGTGTGTCTTTTGTCACAGATGCTTTTACAGGGTACATATAAGGCAGTGGGAGCACACAGAGAAAGGCAGCGGTTATTTTGAATAGGCTTGGGAGGAACAGAGCAGTTTCAAGAGGTTTGGGTCTGGGAAAAACATGTAGATTGAAGTGGGACATAAATAGGAAGACCATTCAGGAAGAACCCAAATGATAAAGCTCCTGGCACGGCTGGTGTCTGATTCCGCTGGTGGGGAGCACGGGGAGGAGAGTAAATGGGGCTGGGGCTAGGCAGTGAGGATCCTTCAATGCCAAGCTCAGGAGAATAGAATTAATTTTATAGGGAGCCATTAAAGAGTTTTAGGCAAAGAGACATCCTTGCTTTCCTAAACTCACTTTACATAGTTTATTTCTATTTCTATTCTATTTCTTCCAGGACTCTACTGAAAGAGACCTTGAGTCTAGTTTCTTCCTTTTTTTTTTTTTTTTTTTTGTTTTTTGTTTTTTGTTTTTTGAGACAGGGTTTCTCTGTGTAGTCCTGGCTGTCCTAGAATTCACTCTGTAGACCAGGCTGGCCCTGAACTCAGAAATCCGCCTGCCTTTGCCTCCCAAGTGCTGGGATTAAAGACATGCGCCACCACTGCCTGGATGTCTAGTTTCTTCCTAAAAGCAGGTGTCCAGCAAGCGCTCCTGTCTGAAGGCATGAAGTGAAACAGACTCTGTGGCTTGGGCAAATGTTATCAAGGCATTAAGACATTTTTCACACGTCACACTTTAGGATTCTGTTGTTATTCTGCCTTTGTGACATATTAAATGTTCCTTTTAAATTGAAAAAATGAAGACAAGGGTTGGAAGTATAGCTCAGTTGGTGGACTGTCATTGTCTAAGCTGGGTATGCTGGCAACTGAAGTCCTATCAGGAACAGCACAAGCTGGTGGGGCGGTGGGGAGACTGCAGATGAGTCTAATGCTGGAGAAGGGCAAGAGTCATGTGACAGGGACGGGACATTCCTGGGCACCAGGTATGCATCAAGGTGCCTTTTATGGGCCACATTCCTCATAGTCACCCCATGAAGCAGACCGGGTCACTTTCTGATGTTACAGATGAGGCCACTCAGGCTTAGAGATTTAAATAGCTGAGCCGAGGGCATGGCATAACAAAGCAGCAGAACTGGGCTGACCCAAGTCTAGAGACTTCAGAGCCTGAGCTCTTACCTATAAACTGCTCTGTTTTGAAAGGCAGAAGGAAGGCAGGAAGCACAGGAGCTCTTAGGAACAGGAGGAGTATTTTTAAAAGACGACATCCTGGAAACATATGGTATAATGGCGAAGCACAGTCTAGGTTTTCTGTTACAATAGTTTGCACAACAACCTGCATTCCTAATGATAGACTCCCCTTATGGAAAGAAGCCAGTCCTCTGAGGTCCAGACACTGAGCAAGGGTGAAAACCTACCTAAGACTAAAATAAGCAGAGTAGGGTGGCATACACTTGTAATCCAGAACTTAAGGGGTAGAGGCAGGAGGATCAGGCATCCAAGGCCAGCTTTGGTTACATAGCAACTTTAAGTCCAGCCTGGATTACATTGAACCCTATTTTAAAAAAGAAAGAAAGAAAAAGGAAAGAAAGAAAACTTAAATTCTCCATTTTGCTTTGTTTACTTTGGCTTTGTTGTTGCTGTTGATAATTTGTTTTAGGACAAGTCCTCTAGCTCACAAAGTTACTGTGTAGAACAAGCTGGCCTTGACTTCGTACATTTACAATATATATTCATTAAAATAAGAGAGTGAAGACAAAGGGGCCATGTCAGTAGTCTCAATGATAGTGTGTGTGTGTATCAAATACTCACTGTGCAGTGTCGTTCCACACCATCTCTGGACTGAAGGAACTTCTTGGGAACGCTTCCACCTGCTCCCACGGGTGCTCTCAGAACTCATGTGACTCCCCAGCATGTGAGATGCATACGGAAAGGCAGTTTCTGATGTGTCTGAGCTTTGGAGATGACTGTGCTCTGCATATGCTGGCTTGAGTTATGACTATGGGAAGTAGGCTAGACTTCAAAGTGGGGTGAGACTACATTTGGAAAAGGAATACTGCATGCACTGCACATAATGTGTGCGCCAGGACCACAGAAATGATGAAGGTGAAAAAGTACATCCTTCTCAGACAGTTGAGGTCTCTGCCCTAGCCCTAGTCCAACTAAAGACAGAAGAGTCTTTCCTGGTGTGAACTTGGTCACCTTATACACTGTAAGGACACACAGAGAGTGGGGGCATGGAAGGTGTTGGCAGAGAGGGAAAGGAAAGCCTGGGTGAGCTCCCAGGGGAGGGAGCTTAGGTGAGAGAAGATTACCAATCGTGGATCCCACAAGCCCCTACTACAGGAAAAGGAGAGGAGGAAAGCAAGGAGTCCTCAGAGAGCAGTCAGCGAGATAGTGTGGAAAACAAAGTATAAAGTGTTCTGGAAGATCAGAGAGGAACTGGATAGAGGAGGAGGGTGACCAGCTAGGTCAAATGTTACTAAGGCATGAAGAGAAGCGAGGACCAGCATTTGACACCAGGACACAGGACATGAAGGCCATTGCTGATCTCAACTGGCAGTTTTGGAGGAGTGGTTGGGACAAAAAACAACAGCAGTTGATTTAGGAGAGCAGTCTGCTGGAGACAATGAGTGTTGAACCCTCTCTGGAAGACATTTGTTACAAAAGGCAAGAGACATAAGATGGAAACTGGAAAGATGAAACAAGGCATCCGTACGAGTTGCTTGTTTCCATGCTGATGAGAACCACTAGAAAGATTTCTGTGTAGGAAAAAGTACAGAAAAGTACAGAATTACTGGCATAAGTGTCCTTGATTTGGGGAGGGAAGATGCATCTGATGTGGGAGGCAGAGGATGGGTGTCGACTGGAAGCACAGAAGGCTCCTCTGAGGGGGCGTGGTGGGCAGGGCAGATGCCAGCTGAGTAGAGGTGTTGACTGTCTTCTCTGTGTCAGAGTGGAAAGTTCTCTGAGAGCAGCCACCAAAGGGAGACTTCTCAGAGCTTATAAAAGACAGAAGCTTGGAAGTAATTAAACAGTGAGAAGCAAAATATGTCCTTTATTTCAACAGAAGACTACCAGGAGCTCATTGAAGACATAGTTCGAGATGGCAGGCTCTATGCCTCTGAGAACCACCAGGAAATACTGAAGGTGAGTTCCTGCCTCAGCACGCAGGAAGTTAGCCATGAGCTCCCACATACACCTTCCAGACACCGACTCTAGGGGGAGCAAGGTCAGCTCCACCCTTCCCCGTGATTTAATATCAAGTGTGTGTATATATATATATATATATACACACACATATATGTGTATATGTGTATATATATATATCACTTTAGTAATATATATTGATCTTTTCTACCTTCTCCCCTAACTCCTGCCAGACCTGCACATGGTGTTCCCTTTCTAACTTCATGATCTCTTTTTCTAAACCACTGAGTTTAATTTGCTCAATCATAGTATATATGATTAGTGTGTGCACACAGCTGTAGGGCCAGCCACAGGAGCATGGGGCGCATCTCTGAAGAAAACTAACCCTCTCTCCTCCAGCAGCCATAAACTGCCAATAGCTTCTCAGTTAAGGGTGGGGTGTTGTGGGCTCTTTACCCACCCACCCAGGAGCTTTGGCTTGATCTTGTACTGGTCTTATGCGGGCAAACACAGCTGCTGGAGTTCATGAGTGCATGTGTGGAGGGTGATTGCTTAGAAATCCAAACCAGGGGGCTGGAGAGATGGCTCAGTGGTTAGGAGCACTGGCTGCTCTTCCAAAGGACCCAGGTTCAAAATCCCAGCATCCCCATTGCAGTTCACAACTGTCTGTAATTCCAGTTCCAGGGAATGTGACCCCCTCACACAGATACATGTGGAGGCAGAACACAACACCAATGTAAATTAAGGGAAAAAAGAAAGAAAGAAATACAAGCCAGGAGCATATATTGTTTTTATGTTCAATTTTAATAGCGAAAGATCTTTGGCTCCCAGTTTATGCTTCAGGCTCAAGGCTCACCGCATGTTAGATACTTGTAAGTGATTGGTAGTAAATATTCACCATATCATTTAACCCTAAACTATTTTCCAAATCTCTATGTTGTATCTCATCTGGGTGAGAAAAAAAATAGTTTTTACATATAAAATCTTCTTTCGTAATGTAATGCATACTTATTATTAGCAATTAAGAAAAATTAAAACTGGAAAGAAGATAACAATCAAAGGAAACAATTTTCACAAAGTGATTTCTAGCTAGTGAACCCCCCGTCGATTGTGAGTCATGATTCCATTGGCAAAATGTCAGAAGGTTTGAGTGTTTTGGCCTGGTAACAAAAATTCTGTTCTCTTCAGGATAAGAAACTGATCAAGGCTCTGTTTGATGTCCTGGCACATCCCCAGAACTATTTCAAGTACACAGCCCAAGAGTCCCGAGAGATGTTTCCAAGATCTTTCATCCGATTGCTACGTTCCAAAGTGTCAAGGTTTCTGAGGCCTTACAAATGACTCTTCCCACATGCCATCCCAAACGGGGTCCTACTGTGGGCTCAGTGGGCTGCAGACGTCTCCCCTCCACATGCCAGCCTGCCATCGGATTATTACCACGCCCAGTATCAGTGACTCGTCAGTTCAGTTTTTATAGACAATACAGATATCTTGGTAAACTGAACTTGGGTTTTCTTTCCCAGCATTTCAGATGTAGACTTCATACGCTTGGACTAGCACTGTGTGGGCACATGTCCTGGATGTCGTGAGGGCTGGCTGAACTGGCCTCCTTTTGGGCTCTTAGTCCTCCAGCTGTCTGTAGTGGAAAGGAGGCCACAGAAGGGCCACTCTGGCTACATCGCCATGTCCTCCAGGCCAGTCCTCTCCCAGGGAGCATCTGTACTCATCAGAGGTGACCAAGCCAAACAGGCAAGCAGGAGGGAAGGCCAAGCACTCCAGGAGACTCCCAGGCCTTCTGAGTCATGGGAAGACTCAGATCCTCTCAGCCTTCTGCAGCCTCTGCAATGCCAGTTTAATCCTAACTGTGAGTTTTAAGCAGCGATGATTTAAAAAAGAAAGGCTAGAAGGAATTAGAAACAAAAAGAGAAGTGTAGTCCCTCTGGAGGCATAAATAGCACACACACCACCACCACAACAACAACAACTGCAGAGCTTGCCACAGCATCTCCTCTGCCTTCAGTCACTGGAGCACTGTGGTAGGGCTCGGTGAGTTCTTGAATGTAATGGATGACAGTTATCCAACATCATGGAAGAGAGACTTCACCAGTCCAGGGTCAATAGGGCCAGGGCTCCCCTGAGTGCTAGTAGTGACTGCACAAGTACCTTCCTTTTCCATTCTCTCAGAGAGAAACTGAGTCTGAGATGAAGTAGCATCATGCAGGGTATGATGCAGTGGCATCGTTGTCGTTCTGACCCTGTCGCTGCACACCGGCTCATAGGCCACACAGTAGAATCACTTTGGTCTGTACAGTGGATCCACATCCTGATCCCCTCCCCCATGGATTCTACTTTTCAATATTATTGAGCTTTTAGACATTTTAACACACACACCCCCAGGCAAAAAAAAAAACTCATTACAGTAGATGAAGAAAATATTCTACTGGATTAGAGATGCGCTCAGTGGCAGAACACTTGCTAAGGTGTGCAAGGCCCTGGGCTCAACCCCCAATACCACTCGCCCCAAAGAATCCTGTCCATCAAGCTGCCCCGTCTGTGATGGACAGACTGACTACACATAGCCATAGGGTTTTGTTCTTCCTGTGGCAATTATAGCATATAATTCTGTGTACCAAAGTACTAAAAAAATGTTTAACAAGCATTTTTAAAAGAAAACAGAATATTTCATTATTATTAGACTTGTTTTTTCACTTCAATTTCATTTTTAATCTATTATGACATTGACTTTTATGTCTTTTTTTTTTTTTTTTTTAAGAAAAAGATAGAGTCCAACTATGTAGCTCTGGCTAGCCTCAGACTCACCTACCCTTGCCTCCCAAGTACGGGGATTAAAGGTGTGTGCCACCAACCATGTCTAGAGATGCCGACATTTTTTAAAGCCCTAATGAAACATTCATTTTTATTTGGATGAAATTTCTCTTTAAGAAATTACATTTGTAATCCTAGTTCTCAGGAAGTGCAAGCCAGAGGATCAGGAATTTGAAGTTACCCTCATCTATATAGGGAGTTTGAAGCCAGTCTGGGCTACAAGAGACCTTATTTCAAAAGTATGTTTTTAAACCATATTCAGTTAAAAGAAAAAAGGCATTAAGATCCAGGTGTGGTGGCACATGCCTTTAACCCTAGCACTGGGGAGTCAGAGGCAGGCGGATCTCTGTGAGTTTGAGGCCAGCCTGGTCTACATAGCAAGTTCCAGAACAGCCAGGACTGTTACACAGAGAAACCCTATATTGAAAAACAAACAAACAAACAAACAAACAAACTTCGTGAAGAGGCCAGGGGGATGGTTTATCAGTTATGAGCACTTAGTGTTCTTGCAGGGGACCCAGGTTCAGTTCCTAGTGCCCACATTAGGTAACTTCCTGGTGATCTGTCACCCTATTCTGGTCTCTTTGGGCACTGCATGCATGTGGTGCACATGTACTCAGACCCCCAAGCACACCTATGCAATTTAAAAATAATAAATCTCTGTTTTTAATGTTTAAGAATTTATTTTATGTGTATGGATGTTTTGTTTGCATATATGTCTGTGCACCACATACACGCCTGGCCCAAAGAAGCCAGGAGAGGGTGTTGGAGTCCCTGGGACTGGAGTTACAAATAACAAACTTTAAGCCAATATGTGGGTCCTGGGAATCAAACCCAGGTTCTTTGGAAGAGTGGTCTGTGCTTTTAACTGTTTGTTTGCCAACTCTCCAGCCTCTAATCTCTCCCTTCCCCCACCCAAGCAGGGTCTCATTATGTATTCCTGGCTGTCTTGAACTGCCTAGATAGATCAGGTTGGCCTTGAACTCACTCACCTGCTCCTGCCTCCTGAGTGCTGAGATTAAAAGTATTGCACCACCACACCTGGCTATAAAATAAATCTTTTATAAAACCATTAAGATGGACACTTGGAATTTGATATGTTATAATTTGACCTACATTTCAGAGTTTGACCATAAGGTGGACATGCAGATTTCACCTGTTAGTGACTGAGAAGGAGGACGGGAGGGCCAGGCCAGGTGACTGTGTATTGTATTGCCTTCCCAGAAGGTTTGGGATGGGCATACTTGGGGGAGTTGGCAGGAGGCTGATTACAACCAGTAGCTTTGAAGTATCACCAGGAGCAGATCATACACCAGAGCTGTGCTTCTGGCATAAGCTTGAGCTCCTGAAGTCTTCAGTCTTCTAATCCAGACATATCAGCTGTCCTGAGAGATTCTGTGGCCCTACTGGGAGGCTAGTTAGTCAGACAGTTGGCTACCTGCTAAGTCAACTCACAGTGCATATCCAGTCTGTGTCAGGTGCTGTTTTAGTCCCTGGACATTAACCAAAGACCCAGTAATAAGATAGGTTCCCAGCCATCATGGAGCTCATAAGGAAGAGACAGTGAGCTTGAAGTGGCTAGTGCTAAGTGTTATGTTATAAACTAAAACTGACTAATGTAACGATGGCTCCATGGCTACTTTAGGTTTGGGGGCTGTAGAGCCTATTCACTAGCCCAGGGTCAATGACCTCTCAACTGAAAACTATGTGATAAGGAACCAGCCTGTGGGAGCAGGGTGAGGAGAGAACATTCCAGAGAGAGGCACCCAAGGGCAGAGATGTAGACACAGACATGCCTGTGAGTATGGAAGTCTAGTCAGAAGGCAAATGGCATCTGACCAGGCCAGAGAACCATGGACGGGCCAGATTCCATTGGTTGTGGAATTCAGGTTGGAGGGGTTTGGGTTTAATTCCAAATATGCTCCAAAGTCTGTGATAAACTTAAGCAGAAGAATGGAGTGGGTTTTGTGCTGTGCATGTGTGTCTCTCTCTCTCTGTGTGTGTGTGTGTGTGTGTACATGTATGTGTGTGTACCAGTGCATGTATATTTGTGTGTGTGTATGTATGTATGTGTGCACGCATATGCCTACCTGCCTGCCTTCATGCATGTACACAATTCCACTCACATATATGTTTAGGTCGGAGGACAACCTGATCACCTTGTTTGTTATGACCAGGGCTCTCACCAGCTTGAAGCTCACCAAGTGTGGTTGGGCGACCAGGGAGCCTAGGGCTCTCCCAGTGTCCGCCTGCCAGGCAATGGGATTACAAGCACACTTGCCCACACCCAGCTTCACTTTTTAAAATGAGGGTTCTGGACCTGGAACTCAGGTCCTCATGCTCATACAGAGTGTACTTTATCCACCGACCCACCTTCTGAGTCCCTCCCCTCCATCCCCAACTCTGATTATATTCTTAAAAGGTACAAAGGACTCCTCTGTGGACAGCTTTGAGGAGGCAGGCACAGAAACAGTGTATAGGAGGTGGGTGAGAGGGGGTAGGGCCCCAAAGCTGAGTGTCCACCTTCCTGCCATTAGAGCTGCTTCTGTGGGTGAGTCCCACCTTCCAGCTGTGGCAATTGTTCTGTACCCACATCCTGCATCTGTACATCCAGTAACATCTTCTCCTCACTTGCAATGGTAATGAGAGCCTGCCTTTTCACACTAACAGATGATTACCATCCCTTGGGGAAATTGCTTCCTCTGAATCATCCTCTGAGCTGTTAAGTTCAGAGCCTATAGGCGTTTGCTGGATTTAAGTTTGCAGATGATTCTCACACGGCATGTGGGAACTTGAGAAAAGCAAAGCCTGAGTGCAAGAAGTAAGGATTCACTTGCCCTTGGGTAGGATTTTGCAGGAAGATGGACTAGGTGACCTGCTGCAGACTGCTTTAGTTGGTCAGCCCATGTACCCAGGCATCCCCCATCAGGCCTAGCTACACTATCATCAACCCAAAAGAGATGCCACTGTGTAGGACTGTTTGGATCTGTTTCCTGCCCCCAGAAGGTCCCGAGAGCTTTATTCATGTCTCTTCACTTCTCAGGAGCATCTGAGAGGCAAATGGATTGACTGAGGAGGCCAAGGGGTTCCTCATTAAGTAGAGGGAGCCTTCTTACCCACGGTTACCTGATAGGCGGCCATGAGCTGTCCCTAGAGCAGTTCCTGGAAGAGGCCAGAAGGGACTCATCATAGAAATTAGAGGCCACCGTTAGTCCTCCTTTCTGTGACCATCTCCTATTCTAGGGGTATGTGAGCTCCTGGTATCCTGTCTCCATTCTCTAGGTATTCTGCAGGAGACTGGCAGGTGGCCTAGCAAGGATTAGATACAGAGCTCACGAAACAGGGTGACTGCCATTCTGAGGTCAGCCTAGGCACATAGCAACCACCAGCCCAGCCAAGGCTACAGAGCAAGACTCTGAAGATAATAAAAGACACTGTATCTATCAAGGAACTCCCAGGTAGCACAGTTGGAGCAAAATAGATTTAGAAAATGAAACCACCTCAATTTAGAGGCAAGTTGTTCTAGTTGAATTAAAACAAAGTAAGCCCATCTGCCACAAATAATGATAACAGCCCAGTAACTGCTTGGTTTTTAGTTTACCAAGGATCTGCAAGCACAGTCCTTAGTTACTAATATTTCTTGGTTGCACGTTTACTTATTCATGAATTTATGCAGCGTATATTTACTGAGGGCCTACTAAACAAGATAAATTTCGGCCCTGGGGGAACTGAGAGTCCAGTGGATAGAGGCAAAAACCTGAAAGCGCATGGAAAGGTAAGTGACTTTAAGTGTTAGTGACGGGCGGTGTGCTTAAAGCAGCTATTTTCATTATTAGCTAATCATAATTTCATAAGCTAATCCCTGGAGTCTTGAATTCAGACTCATCAAGGGCACTGGATCTACAAACCAAGCCTGGCAGCACTGGCCCTGGCAAGCTCCTTTATTCACCCAGCAAGAACCTAGCATTGTGTGGACACATCAGCTTAACCACACTGGGTGAACAAGCAAGTCTCAGAACTGGTGCCACCTAGTGGTTGGAAAACAGAGTTGACCTGTGTTTTAGTTGCCCACGCTATTTGCCTGAAACTCAAAATAAAATGCTAACCAAATAGGACTCCAAGGTCAAGGCTGATCTTTGACAAAAGATTGGCTATATGCTGAATGATACAGACCTCAGAGCATGTTGGTTTAGAACCTTACTCTGCCTGGATTAAGATTTAGGTGATTTCAAGCTATCTACAACACTGTCAACCCCCACCTACCCACAGACCATATCACTGCTCATTTCCTTTTAAGGTGCAGGCATTAGGAAGGCTGGATATATATTACTGAGTTAGTGAGGAAGAGGAATTGGAAGAGAAGGCTACAAAGATGGCTCTATGGTTAAGAACACTTCTTGCTCTTGCATATGACCAGAATTAAATTCTCGCCTCCCTCATGTGGCTGCTTGCCTCAAAGGCTCTGATATTCTCCTCCAGCTTCCAGAGGCACCTGCACACAAGTGCACAGATGCTGGGGCCCACACTGCCGGGCTTGGGGGCCACTGTGTCTCAGCCAGCGCTGCTGTTCTGGTCTGCGGGTCAGGGTCTAGCAAGAGAGAGAGTGGGGATGGAAGAGAAGAGACGCAAAGATTGGAGACAAGACAGAGGTTCTGATCAAGTCCCTCTTATTGAAAGGAAATCTTGGGTATTTATACGCTTTGCCACGTGCCTTGCAGGTGTGGACACCATGTGCCTTGCAGCTGGGTCACTAAACAGCATAGCAAGATATGTGGGGAAAACAAGATGTTTATCAGAGTGTGCTCAGCTGTTGTAGGCTGTTGAAAACAAGTCTCTTGTCAGGGTATATGGCTGGAGATGGCTGCAAAAATGATAGCCGCTTTCTGCTAGGAGTTGGCTCTCAACACACAGACCCATATGGAGACATGGATCCATAATTTAAAAAATTTAAATCATCAGGCTGAAGAGATGGTTCAGAAGTTAAGAGCACTGGCTGCTCTTCCAAAGGTCCTGAGTTCAATTCCTAGCAACCACATGGTAGCTCACAACCATCTGTAATGGCATCTGATGCCTTCTTCTGGTGTGTCTGAAAGCAGCTATAGTGTACTCATATGCATAAAATAAATAAATAAATCTTTAAATCATTATTTTAAATCATATTAAATAATGATTTTTAAATCATTATTAAAATTTGAAAGAACAAGGAAAAATCACCCCCAATTTGTAATCTTGTCTAATGCTTCAGTCTTTGTGACTCTAGGAGCTATGACACCCCCAACTCAGATTGTTCTCTTATCCCAAAATGTTTTTTAGGACTGAAGGGTAATTCTGAGGGACAGTCTGGTGTTTTCCATCTCTTCCCTATGCTATGGCTCAAACCTGAAACATTCTCTCAAGTCCAGGTACTGAGAACTCATTCTCCAAGTAGTGTACTGTTTTAGGAGCTGTAGCTTTGGAGGAAGTGGGCCCTCTAAGGAATGTGCCCCTGAAGATTCTCCAGGCCTTCCCTTGCTTGTTGATCCTTGTCTGTCCCCAGGTGTCTCCTCCCCCTCCTCCTCCTATTCCTCCACATACCTCCATCACACTATGCCCTGCTTCACAATGGGTCCAGAGACACAGAGTCAAGTACCTAAGGATGTCATCCTCTAAAAGCTGGGGGCAAAATGATTCCTCCCTCCTTTGAGTTGCTGTGATGACTGTTCCTGGTTGTCAACTTGACCACATCTGGAATGAACTAAAACCCAAATGGCTGGGTACATCTATGAATGAAGGATTTCTTCTTAATTAAATCATTCAAAGTGGGATTCAAAGTCTGGATTTTTTGGTATGGGAAGATCCACCTTTAATCCAGATCTTTTGAGGTGGGAAAATTCACCTTTAATCTGAGGCACACCTTCTGCTAGCAGCCTATATAAAGGCCTTGGAAGAAGATCTCTTTTCCTGCTCACTCTTGCTAGCAAGACCATTTCTTCACTGGCACTAGAGATTACTTCTTCAGGATTCTGGTGTGTACTGAAGACCAGCAGAGATAACTGAACAGCTACTAGATTTTTGAGCCCTCTACTGGTAGATAGACAGCCATTGTCAGACTAGCTGACAATGGCCCATAAGCCATTCTAATAAATCTTCCCCCTTACACACACACACACACACACACACACACACACACACACACAGAGAGAGAGAGAGAGAGAGAGAGAGAGACAGAGACAGAGACAGAGACAGAGACAGAGACAGAGACAGAGACAGACAGAGAGGGAGGGAGAGAGATTTTCATTCTATAAATTCTATTCCTCTAGAGAACCCTGACTAACACAATTGCCTTCCTGGGAAGTTGGTCCCAGCAATTAAAAGTCTGACTAATACTCCCTACAGAATTCCTGAGGCAGAAATACAAAACCACCTCAAATCCGAGCTTTAATGTTGACTTTGCCTTGTAACCTGATTGGGATTTGAAAAACTGAATAGTTGCTGAGCAGAAACTGGAACTGATGCCACAGTCACACGAGGCAGAAGAGTGTGGTTGTAACAAGAAGAGCTTTGGTGACCCTGGCCATGTCTGCTGTCTCCATGCTTACATGTGATGACCAGTTTATCACACTCACAGCGGATGCAGCTAGTGTGTTTGATGCCTAACAGGGTACGACACTGAGGCTGATGCAGTAAGATGGTGGTGGTGGCAAAGAACCAACCAGGATCTTGGTTCCAGGTGACTTAAGGTGAAAGAAGGCAGCGTTGAGCAGCTGCATCTCACATGCCAACTGGAGTTTTGACTAATGTGGATATGAGAATAGGAAGTCAATAAACTTTTAGGACTCCCACTGAGGAACTAGGACGACTCAAGAAGAACCACTGGCCAGACAGCAGCCCTCCTGTATTCCCAGTGTGCTTTTTTGAGAATCTGTCCTTTCTGTTGGTCACCAAGAAATGTTCTTTCTCCAAGGCTTAACTTTCACCATGTTTACTCTCTCAAGCTCCCCATTATGTCCTCTGACATTCCTAGACTGCTAGCCCGGCTTTACTTATCAGCTGTGTGACCTTATGCAAATTACTTAGGTCACCAAGATGGGGACTTGAGTTTGGATTCCCAACCCCATATAAAAAGCTAGGCATGGAAGCTGGGAGCATAAGCTTGTAATCCCACAGCTGGGAGGTAGACAGGAGGATTCTAGGGGCTTGTTGGCCAGCTAGTCTATCATATCAGTAAGCCCCAGGTTCAATGACAGAGCGATAAAAGAGGACACTCAGTATCAACTTCTGCTCTCCATATGCCTCTACACAGGTAGAAACACACACACACACACACACACACACACACACACACACACAGAGGCAGAGATAGAGATAGACATACAGGAAGAAACACACACACAGAGACTACACACAACATGTAGAAATGACTCAGACGTTCTTCAGTAATGAGTAGAGAAACAAAACGAGCTCTGTCCATATGATGGAATATAATGTGGTCACAAAAAAGCACTGATATGTTACAAAACAGATGAACCATGGAAACACTGTACTGATTAAAATAGGCCAGTCACAAAACACGCCAACCACTGTGTGGTTCCAGGTACATGAAATGTCCAGAATAGGTAAATCCATGAAGACAGAAAGTAGATTATAGGTTGTGTATGGCTGGAGAATCTGGGAGAATACGGAATGATCAGTAATGGGGATGGAGTTTCTTTGGGAGTAATAGTGGTACATCTCTGCTAATCTATTGGACACATCTCTGTGTGCATCCGTGAGGGTGTTCCAGAGAGGCTTAACTGAGGAGTTCCCCGGCTGTGATGCCACCATCTGTCCCATAGACTGTGGTCCTGGCCTGAAGAGAAAAGGACAAATGAGAAAGGGAGCTGAGCTCTAGCATTCATCGCTCTGATTATTGGCCTTCCAGGACGTGAAGAGGCCACACTGCATGCTCCTGCTGCTGCAAGCTCCACCACGGTCTTCCTGCCATCGTGGACCACGCCCTCACAAACCAAGAGCCAGAATTACCCTTTCTTTCTTAAGAGCCTTTCACTGGGAATTTAGTCACATAAGAAAAAGCAGTGAACACGAGGGACGGCATCCTGTGTCAGTGGCATGAAGGACAGAGAAAGCTGTGCAAACGTTCTAGATTAAAGAGGCTGAAGAGATTTGACTCTGGGTGGCTCCTGAGAAAGCACTAGGGGAGAAGCTTATAATAAAGAACTTTATTACGTCAATTGACAAAACTAGAACATGAATAATTTAGGTAAAAATATTCTAGTAATGTAAATTTATGAAGTTTATATCTGTACTATGGTTATGAGAGAGAAAAGCCCCTCCTCCCTCTTTTCTGGTTTTAGAGATGCAACTTCACTGCCCTTGAACTTTCTGTGTAGCCCAGGTTGACCCCTGACACTCTGTCTCTGTCTCTCTCTCCCCCCCCCCCCCTCCATTTTTCTGTACAGGGCCTCACTTACTATTTAGCTCTACCTGGCCTGGAACTCTGTGTAAACCAGCCTGGCCTTGAATTCAGAGATCTGACTGCCTTTGCCTCTTGAGTGCTGGGATTAAAGGTGTGTGTCACCATGCCTGGGCTAGCCTCTCTTCAATTTGCCTTTGTAGTTTTCCAAGTAGGAGGTGGCTTATACACCACCTTACTTGTATTTTTGGAAAATACATACTGTCGAATTAGTGGTAAAAGGACATTATTTTATGTGATTTGTCTTTAAATATTTCAAGAAAATAAAAGTGTATGCATGTAATAAAGTTTTCGTAATGGGGAACCTGGGAAAGGGTATATGGGTGTAGTATTATATGCATGCAACTTGAAAATTTGGAATTGTTTATAAATTAAGAAATTATAAATTTAAAAAGAAATTTTTAAAAATTGTGAGTAGTCAGGAACAGGTCTGGTAATGTGGTAGAGTACTTACTTGCTTAGCATGCTCAAGGCCCTGGGATCAGAGAGTGAGAAAGATTAGCCAGGAATGACTTTTTCTCTCTGGGCAATGCAGAGCTGAGCATGAAAGTGGGGTCAAGAGAATTCTCTGTCTCTGTCTGTCTCTCTCTCTTTGTCTCTTTCTGTCTCTCTCTCTTTGTCTGTGTGTGTGTGTAAGTGTGTACATATTTACATTGCTGGGAGTCTACTTGTGATGTACTGAGTGCATCATCTTTCTGCTAGCTGCCCCATCCCAGCCCCACCCCCAGGTCCTGTGGCCTGCCACCATCATTTCCTGACAGCATGCTCAAAGGAAGGAGGTGGAACCCATGGTGCTCCGGAGGTGAATAGTGATCACAGGTGAGCTGTCCACTCGGGCTGTCCACCAGCAAGCTGGCTGTCATACCTAGTACTCACTGCATTCTGAGAGGTCTGTGGTTTGCCACAGGTCTTGTCCCTCAGTGCAGCATTTACCCTGCCTCAGGAGGGTCACTCATTTTGTGTCTGGGTTCTGTGTGCTGGAGATGGGGAGAAAACAGAATGGGGTTTATATTTATTGAGGTCAGGCTTCTGTGCTCTACAAAACAACACAGACCTCTACAAGATTGGTCAACTGAGGATCGAAAACTTCTGCAGCGTGGCCAGGGTTGTACAGCAAGTGCATAGAAGTGAGTGGGGAAAGGGCAGAGCCTCTCTCTCTGTCTCTGTCTCTCTGTCTCTCTGTCTCTCTGTCTCTCTCTCTCTCTCTCTCTCTCTCTCTCTCTCTCTCTCTCTCTCTCTCTCTCTCCTCTTGCTATATGTCAAAATCTGCCCCATCCCAGGAAATAAAACCAAATCATTGCTGACAGGAACAGATCCAAAAAGGCTCCGCCAACTTTGGAAAGCAGCCGCAGGGCTGCCATCCGCTTTGTATTTTGAGTCTGCACTATTGTTCAGAATGTCTCTCAAGCGGGGGGATCGGAGGAACCTCATTTCTGCTTTAACCTCCTAAAGTAAAAAAGGTCTCCAAGACTAGAGCTGAGACTTGGGTGCTGTACACAGACATCCAGGTACACTCCTGGTACATGCAGAAGACAAATGTTAGAGGAATCTCCCCGCCATGGGGAGTGACAGGCACAGGAGAGTGACAGGAGACACAGAAGGAAGATTGTTGATTCACAGCTATAAGGATGGGTCTGGTGAGATAAGGGCACCCCAGGAGATGGTCGTTCTAAGTTTGGGGTAGCACAGGCAGTGTGTTTGTGTTGAAGGCAGAGCTGACTATTTCTCTGCATTTCCTCTTAACTCTTTGCTCTTATCTACTTTCCTGGGCTCCCGGCCTCAGTTCTCATCCTGGATTCCATCCTCAAAGGCCCCTCTGATGGCTGAAGATGCAAAAAGGGTTTCTGGAAGAAGAAATTGTACGTCAGGAACTACTAACAATTAAGACAGGAAGCACCTGCATGGTCAGTCATCAGCTCAGGAAAAGGCAGGACTGAAATGGGTGATACCATGTATTACCCTAGATATCCAGCCATGCCCAAAGCCCCTGCATCTTTTGATAAAAGGAGCAAGAAAAAAAATCCGAGTTTTTGCTTAAGAAAGTTACAGCTGCTTATTTTTTCCATTTATAAGAATAACATAAAGGGGGGGGGGGGGCTGGAGAGATGGTTCAGCAGTTAAGAGCACTGGCTGCTCTTCCAGAGGATCTGGGTCCAATTCCTACCACCCACACAACAGCTGACAAGCATCTGTAATTCCAGTCCTAGGAGATTTGAAACACTTTTCTGGCCTCCTCAGGCGTTTCATAGGTGTGGTACACAGACATGCATGCAGGTCAACACCCAAACACATAAAATAAAAATAAATCATTTTTTTTAAGAGAAAGAACATGACAAACATCGACTGAAACAGTACTAGTGTCTGCTATGACTTCTAAGTACAGATCCTCTGCAACAGCCAAGGTAGGGTGTCGGGAGCTTGGGAGCCACCTAATGTGCTGCCTTAGTTAGGGTCACTATTGTTATGATGAAGCACCACGACCAAAAGCAAGATGAGGAGGGAAGGGTTGATTTGGCTTACACTTCCACGTCATAGTCCATTTCGGAAGGAAGTCAGGACAGGAAGAAGCTGATTCAGAGGCCATAAAGGGGTGCTGCTTACTGGTTTGCTCCCCATGGCTTGATCAGCCTGCTTTATTATAGAACCCAGAATCGCCATCAGCCCAGGGATGGAATGGGCCCTTCCCCCATCCATAACTAATAAAGAAAATGCCTTACAGCTGCATTATGGGGGAAAGTGCCTTCTGGAGTTGCATTTTCTCAGTTGAGGTTCCGTCCTTTCCAGTGACTCTGGCTTATGTCAAGTTGACATAAACCAGCCAGCACACGTGGGAAATCCAGAATCTGGAGACATTGGGAGAGAAGCAAACTGGCCAGTCCCTACATCAGGAGACCTCAGCCCCAAAGATCAAGGAAGACTTTCAGGTCTGATTTGTGTGCCTGGAGTTTTACAAGACGCCTTAGTCAGACCCACTCCTAGCATAGCAGCCTATGGGTTTTCCTGAGGTTGCCCCAACTGATGATAATAGTTCCCTTCTGCTGGGCTCTTGGTACAATCCAATGTGTTATGTGGATAATTCCATTTAATCCTTGCAGCAGCTCTAATAGATAGACACAGTACTGGCATCATTTTCTAGAAACTATTCCATAAAATCCAGAGAACAATCTAGTTTTGAACGAGTGAGTTTATTAAGTATAGAGAGCAAGCCAAAATAAAAGAAGAAATAGCAAATAATGGACAGGCAGATGTAGAAACTTAAGATTTATAAAAAGCTCCAATTTCAGTTTTAAACTCAAAACATTAACTTCCCCCAGGGACACATCCCGGGAGAAGCACATTTCAAAGACTCAAACATTCCTGGGAGAAAGACCCAAGATAGGAGTTTATAACCCCCTAACCCAACACAACAAAACCTGGGTAAACAGAAGCTACTTAAGCTGACCTTCTTTGTTGTAAAGAGATAAGGTGCAAATTTGAGTTACTTACGAAAACCGAGCTTGGGAACGGCTGTTGAAGTCAGCCTTTATAGTTATTGATTAAAAGGTAAAATTGCCCTTATGAGCCCTGTGAATATAGTATAAAAACTGCTCCCAACTTTAATATGGGAGTTCTTCTTGCTGGCATGCAAGGAAACTCCAGTGCACTGGGTTTTTTTTTTTTGTTTGTTTGTTTTGTTTTGTTTTTTTATCAATTTATCAATTTATCAATAAACCTCATGTTATTGCATCGAGTCCGGTCCATGAGTGTCTCTGGGGGAGCGTGTCCCTTGGTTTTGAATCTTAAAGTCCAACACAGACAGGTAAGTAGACAGACAGAAAAACATCATCAAATTATGTACTTAAAACATCCAGCAGAAATGGACTTCAGAAGCCCCTTGAGGCAGTCATCTGGTGAGCCTGATAGAGTGCAGGCTGAATCCATTTGCGTGTGAGGCTTCCAAGAAAAGGTACAAAAACACAAACAAACAAACAAACCAAAACCAGCAGGAAGATAGCAGCAGACTGAGGGCTCATGGCTTCTAGCAGAAACCGACTGGTGACTTGAGGCAGTTAGCTGGAGTTCCCAGCTGAGCTGTCTGTCCACGGACGAGCCTTCTGTGGATGAGCCTTCTCTTTTCCACCATTGGCACTATAACCGGCATAAACCAGAGGAGCACCTGCAGGAAAACATTCACCTTCAGGCTTTTCTCAAGGACACAGCACTTTTGTTCCTCTTGGGCTGTTTTGCTGTTCTCCTTTTCTGTCACAGAGTTGGGGGTGGGCAGATCACTTCCAAACAAGAGGCCTTGAAGGACACTTTGAGTCAAATATACTTGGTCTCAAAGATTGGTGTGTGTGGGGGGCACCCTGCTTTCAGAGCCAGCTTTTTGATGGGCTCAAACACATGACAATTTACCAATACATCAAAGAATCAAAGTCTCCGGAAGTCAGATAGCTCAGTGACAGAGTAAAGCTTTAAGCCCAATATATCATACTCCAAAACCTGTGATTCTAACCACAGGTTAAAATCAGTGATTTAAAATCAGTTTTTCATCAGTGATTTTAGTCACTGACGGTCTAGTGTTGCAGAGGGCTTCTGCTAGATGAAGGATTAATATTAATCTTTCCTGTTGGTGCAGTCCTCAAAGTTTATAATGCAAAACTGAATATGCAATATTACAGCATAATTTTGGTACACATAGAAACAGACTCAGACGTAGAAAATGACTTGCTCAATCATTTGGGAATTGAATACACCACAGAGAGGTGAGCCTTTTCAACATAAAGGACCAGGTTGTAGTTTACAGAAACTCTATGTGTGTGCTGAGACAGGGGAAACAAGCCTCCTCACATCAACCATGCATAAGAACAGTGATCGAGTCAGTCTGGCAAGAAAGGTCTTTAAGAGGTAAGGAGACCAGTGGGCACTATAGCCACAGATCCAATTGCAGAACACAAACCCACCACAGCAATGAGCCCTGAATTCACACAAAGGTTCCCAGCTCCAGCCACGGCCCATTGATTTTTTTTCAGCAACACTTGATATGGTCAAATTCCAGTTTAACCAGAGAGATCCTGCTTCCTGGTGTTCCCAGGGGGAGCCTAATTATGACAAGAGCCCCTTTCTTCTGTCAGAACATCCTCAGCAACAACAGGCTGCAAGATGGGGTCGAACTGTCTCAAGAATTCCAACTCCTTCCCCAGAGCATCTAGCTGCCTGGTTTCTTTCCTGAGAAAGATGTTGGCCCAAGCCAAGCCATATGGGCCCTCTGTACTGGGCTGTTCTGACACCCTGCCAAGAACAGAGGCACCGGTCCTAGACAGACAAGGCAGGGCTGTCTTTCACAGTTCCCTGGGTGAACAACCAGGCAGGGACCCAGGCAACAGGACAGAAAGGAACCAGGGCAGCCAGTATGAAAGTGTGCCAGAGGACTGAAAGATGAGCAGCCCCTCCTGTTCTCTGCATGTGGAAAAGCCCCCAGCCCTGGGTCTTCCTTGAAGCTAGGTGAGCAGCTTTCTTAATTTGTTTTCTTAAATGAAGTCTCTGTGCTCCAAAAGCTATGGCAGGCATTTAAGGGAGGGCAGAGGAAAATAAGCAGGTCCCTGAGATGAGGCCAGCTATTCCAAGTCTGGGAAGGCCAGCACAGGCTCTGAAGAGAGATCCCACAACTCTGCTCTTGTTTTCCTGAGACCTTAACTTTTTGTCATGCCCGTATTAGTGCTTATTGATAGCCTTCTGGGTATTGGGGGTTTGATGCTAAGCAACCAGGAGGAAGCACAACCTACGTCAGGGATGTCCTCTGACAGAAGCAAAGATTGAGCTGAGGTCTAGAAGAAGCATAGATCACTGAGGAGGGTGAGAGGGACATCCTACTCAGAGGGCACTCCAAAGGCAAACCACTTGGCAAGAGGAGAAAGACTTCTTTGAGGTACTAGAAGAAAATTCAAGATGCTGAAATGCAGAATGAAGTCACACAGAAGAGGGTGTGTGGGTCCTTCGGTCAAGAGCAGACACCTTTTGGGGTGCTCTTAACGGGACTGTGAGACAATGGTATTTGGAGAATGCTCTAAGAGCACAGTGAGCAATAGAAAGGAAAAGGTCAGGGACACTCAGGAGGCGGACTGGGTGGTGTGGGTATTTGTCTGAACAAAGGGGACAGTGCTGAACGCCAGCTCATAGCTGCTGTCCTTCCCTGAGATACTGCATTGTAAGTGTTCATTCTAGTTATCCCGCTCACAATCATAAAAGCTCAGGAAGTGTCATTATTGAGACGTATGGTGCTCTCGGGGTGTAGATCTTTTCTGATTCATGCCTGCTTCTTTGAGGCGAAGAGAGGTGTGGTGCTTCCCACATGTAGTAATGTGATTTGTACTAAGTCAAGACTCCAATCCAGAAGGAACAGAACATTTCTTTTAGAATGGCTAGAAAGTATGAATGAGTCTCAAAGAAAAATGACTTTCAATTTTCCCACAAGATTGCATTCCACCTCCATTTCTGAGTGTGAAATCTAGTGTTCACAGAGAAAACAAACAAACAACACACACATACACACACACACAACTCCAGATGCTTCCTTGGTGTTCTTCAGAGCAGGTGTACTCCCAGAGAAGTGAAGGCTTTAGATTAGACCTGCCTCCCCAACCTCTGGTGCTGGGCTCTGACAAAGGGTGCCAAGAGGAGGAGGGGTCCCCAGAAGGCCCTGCTCCAGCCCATCCTCCTGGTCTCTCCGCAGTCACGTGGCCCAGTGGGTGGGGACCGACCTGAAGTTGGAGGAATCCCGAGCTCTTCCAACTTCTGAGCACAGAGGTGCAACTCTGAGACGCGGAGCATGGCTCAGTTGTCAGTGATCCCGGGATCCGCCGCGGCGTGGACAGGTGAGCCGGGAGCCCGAGGCGCCGACTAGGGTGAAAGAGGCTAGGCGGCTGGAGCCCAGGGCCGCACAGCTCATTCCATGCAGTGCATGGAGGGCAGGGCAACCCACGCGGGAGAGGGGACAGTAGGGCGAAGCGGCTCCGGTAGACCCTTAGCGCCCCGGGGTCAGTCTGTCAGCCATAGATAGGCTGCTCTGAGCTGGCTTTTTCCTCAAAATGGGTGATGAAGCAAAGGTGGGTGGTTGACACTAGATAGACCCCACCCGGGTCCCTGAACCTGCGCCAGAGGGGCGGGGCGCTTTGCTGGCCACGCCTTCTCCCGCGCGCACTGGCTGCTCCCCGTGACGTCACGCTCGGCTATAAAAGGCGCGGGAGCAGGCTCCCGCGGCGCTGTCCAGGAGCTCGAGGTTGAGAGTGCTTGGGAGGGGACACCCGGCCGCCCGGCCGCGGACGTCTAAGCGATGTTTTACTCAGGGCTCCTCACCGAGGGCGGCCGCAAGGAGACAGATATGCGGGAAGCGGCGTCCCTGCGGCAGCAGCGCCGGATGAAGCAGGCGGTGCAGTTCATCCACAAGGACTCCGCCGACCTGCTGCCCCTGGACGGCCTCAAAAAGCTGGGCTCGTCCAAGGACACGGTGAGCTCCCCACCATCGGCCACGCCCGTCACGGGCCTCTGGGCCGCCACTGATGCCCAGGCCCTCACTGCCACTTTCACTGAGTCACCGGCCAGGCTTGTCGCTGTCCGCTCCCTGGCGGGTGCTCGGCACAACCCCTCCCTATCTCCCATCCCCGGAGTCTAGTAGCTTTCCTTGCCTGTTCTACCTTGGCGCAGTCTCCTCACTCCCGAGTCTCTTTTCCCTGTCCAAGGAAGAAAGAGACCCTGCCCTATTGCCCTCAGATCCCCTTTCCTCTGGCTTATCCAGAATCTAGAATTTGGCTCCTCGAGCTGGAGCCTCGTAGGGAAGTCCTGGCTGTGTCCCCCAGACTGAGGTGACTCGTAGTGGGTGATTGAAAAACAGTGAAAAGCGAGGTTTCTGGACAGCTGCTGAATATATTGGTTGATTCTATTGTGCCCCCCTCCCCGCCGCCCCAAATCTACTCAATTTAGGTCTTAACCTACCTTTGATTTTCTACCCTGGGTGAGGGAGTTGGGTGAGACAGGGGAATAGGGGTCAAGCTCAAATCTTTCCAGAACCTAAACATCTCTTCTCCACTCTCAACTATCCCTCTTCTAAAGTCTTCCCACTAAAGGTTGGGAAGATGGAGGAAGTCCTGACTGCTCCATCTCACAGACCAGATAATGCATGTACATAGTTGGAGCTGGGCTGTTGCAGTCTTTTTATTTCTGGCAGTATTATTCTTGGTATTAAGTAGAAGTTCAGGACATGGGCCAGAATCCAAAACCATATTGTCCTCCATCTCTTGAATAAGGGTGAATGAATGGCTAAGGGATGTGACCTATATTTAATTCTCTCTCCTTGCTCACAAATTTATATGTAACTTTGTAGCTTCATTTGGAATTGTTATTGTTGTTATTTTGAAGAAAGATTTTTTTTAATGAGACATCAGGATCTTGATCTATATAACCTAGGCTGGCTTAAATCTCATTACATAGCCCATGTTGGCTTCTAATTCTTAATTCTCCGGTCTCAGCCTCATGATTGCTGAGATTATAAGGTGTGTATCATCACTCCTAGCTTTGGCTGTTTTTTATTTATAGTTTTCTTATTATCTGTGGAATAATTTATGAAACATCAATTAAATGTCTTTTGCAGAAGAAATAAATGCTCTGGATAATCTTTCTAGTGTTTTATATTTTGAGCTTCTGAAATACTTAATTGCGGTTGTTGGCCTTGGTTCACTGAAATTGCTATTTCTGGCCCCAGTGTGGCAAGAGAGACAAGAGCTTCTGCTCCTCCCCCCATCAATAGTTCTAACAATTCATCAATACCAAAGATTTTCCCTGCCTACCGTTAGATACCCTTTGAAGGGAATGTTACTCCAGCTATCTTACTTTGTTTTTAAAAGCTGTTTTTCTGCTTGAGCCTGGGTATAGTTGATCTAGTCATGTTAACCGAGAGTGATGTGATTAAAGTTTATTCCTACCAGAGATAGCTGTCTCTTCTTTCTTTCACTTGAAGGCATTCATGATTCATTTAGCAAATTCAGTTCAAATCTTCTTACCTTCAGACCAAAGTAATCCTATTCAATAAAGTGTACCTCTCTCTCTCTCTCTCTCTCTCTCTCTCTCTCTCTCTCTCTCTCTCTCTCTCTGTGTGTGTGTGTGTGTGTGTGTGTGTGTGTGTGTGGTGTATTATTAGAAGAATCAAAATGTGGACTTTTAGAATGCTGGATCTAAGGCACTGATATTTGGTTTGAGTGGCTGAGAAGTTTCCTAATGAGAATTACCACAACATCTTTCTTCCTAAGATTCCATATACTGCTTTGAACTATGTAAGGATAATTCTTTTTTGACTCTTATGTCATGGTTGAGCTACAAGGAGCTGGCAGCATAGCTGAAGGCTATAAGGAGGATGCTTTCAGAGTACAGCCATGGGTATGACACACAGCAGTTCACTGTGAAACCCTGAACCATAGTTCACACTTTCTGTACACCATTTTTATAGAGTTAATTCCCCTCTCTCACTGTTCTCACACCTCTAATGTGCAAGCTGTTGCAGGGAGAATCAGAACACATCCCAGAAACCAAGGCTGACTGAGGGAGAGCAGGGAGAGCTGTAAGGGTAGGTGAACCAGCATGCTCGAAGCTCTCTTGGAACTGATGTTGCAGCCTCAGTACAAGCTCAGAAGGATTTTAGAAACACATTTTATCAACTCATTTTACAGATAAAACAGATCATGCTGACTCCATTTTGTTCTACGATGTGAAATTTGGAGGGCATTAAAATTAACAGTTGATTTTACTTGAAGTAGTTTACCAAACAATCCAATAGAAAGGGAACAGAAAAGGGAGATGCAAGAGGAGGACACAAATCTAACTCTTATTGACACTGGGGTTCAAGCAATGTTAAGACTATGGCTTATTTTTCATCATGTAAGTATCCCATGTTTCAATTATGTGCTGGCTTTTCTGAATCACCTACCTTGTACCAGGCTATCTCGTAATGTTTGTGGTTCGATAGCAAATGCTGCTGGTTTAGCAGATGGCACCTGTAAGGCGATCAAAGATGGCAGTATTCTCTTGGCCCCATTCCTTTGCCCAATTCCTTTGTGTGTGGAGTTGGCTGCTATAAAATCTGCTATGGAAATGAATTGTATGGCTCATGTCTGACTCCCTTATTTTATAATTCCATTGTATTGTGGGTTTTGTATTAAATTAAGAACCAAAACCAAATTTATGAGCCATGTTATATATGACATTAAAAAAAAAACCAATAGAGCAAGAAAAAAGCATCTTTATTTTTAGAGTTTTTTCCCATTGTAATTTTTCTTGTTTTGGTTAATAAAGTTCTTGTACTAAAGACTTTACTCTTTGAAAGCAGTATGTCATGTGATGATGTGCTGTGTTTCTTGCATGATGTTCTTACTGGCCTGTCTGGCTAGATCCCTCCTTGCCTTGTAGCATAGAGAAACTTTCTTTCCTTCCTATGTTTGAGTCTGCATATAGCTAAAAAGCTTTAGCCAAACTAATTAGAATTAAGGCCGGGGGGAGATAGTAGAACACAGTGAGGGAAACTGAATATAAAATACCTGATGAGAATAGATCTTTGTCAATTAGAGAAGCTCAGGCTGGTGCCCTATAGATTGGCTACCTATAATGCCATGGGTCAAGGACTAAAGAACTTTGTAGCCTTGGAAGGAGCTTTAAAAGGCCAAGGCCAGTATAATTACATCCTCTAGAAGGGTGCCTGTGATGGAGTGTGGAGAGCAGGGGTGGAAGTTGGGCATGAATATGGTCAAGATGCATCATATACCTGTATGCAATCGTACATAATAATTGCATATAATTGTAATAAATAAAATACTATTTAAAAGATTACCTTAATAGAAATATTGAAGGGAATGAAGGAGTAAAATATGTCAGGAAAGATTAAATGTTCTGGGCAAAAGATACAGACAGCAGATATTCTGGGAGGTTGTATACATTAATCCCAGTACTCCAGAGGCAGAGGTAGGTGTGTGAATCTCTGAGGGTGAGGCCATCCTGTTCTACACAGTAAGTTCTAGGACAGCCAGGAAAACACAGAAAGAACCTGTCTCAAAAAACCAAACCAAAACAAACGACACAGCAGGTACAATGGTCTGGCTATCATGATGCTTCATAGAATTAGAGAATTGAGAGAGGACCAGTGTAGCTAATGTGGAATGAACAAGGAGTTTGCTGACAGGAGATACTAACAGAGACACTGATGGGCATTGAACCAGATCTTTGTGTGTTCTAAGTAAGTCTCTACCACTAAACTTCAGCCTCTGACCTTCATTTAAAAACAAAAAACAAACAAATACCAAACCTAACTATGGTCACTATGCAGGGAATGAAATGAAACATAAACAGAAGATAAATTAGGAAGCTGTTGCACTATAGATAGAAAATGATTGTAGCTTGGTTAGATAGGAGGAAGTAAAGATGAGGAAAAGGATGCTGACTGTGGATGTGGTTGGGAGGGGAGGATGGGAAAAGAATCTCGAATGTGTATGATGCCAGAGAGATGGCTCAGTGCTGAAGAGTATTTGCAGCTGACCCCAGCACTCACACGGCGGCTCACAAGTTACCTTCTGTAACTACAGTTCTAGGGGATCCAACTCCTCCCCTCTTTTGGCCTTTCTGGGGTACACAGATGTCCATGCAGGCACAATACCCATACATATAAAATAGAAATTAAAAGAAAATGAAGGTGTGTGAGTTGGGTACACTGCCTATAGTTTCAAGCTGCTTAAGACTAGACTGGACAATATAGTGAGACCCATCTCAAAACTTAATCAAACCAAACCAAGGAAATAGTAGTGCCACTTGCTAAGGTTGGCAAGAAGACGTTCCTGACAAAACATGGAGCTCAAACCTCCTTTATTACTGTTAAAGAAAGCAAGGCTCAGTGAGATTAGTGATTTGCTCAAGGTAATATACGACAAGTGGTAATTTGCTAAAAGTAGAAAGCTTCCATGCTTCGAGAATTAAATAGAGGAGGTTGGGAAGGAGGCTAAGTGGTAGTTAGTACATCTTGAATGTTAAATTGAGAGAATTTTTGTTTGTTCCAGCTGGCAAAAGAAATTGTAAGGAGAAGAGATCATGAAGGTAATGTTTTAGGATTACAGATGCTTAGATTTAGCAGAAGCAGCAAAAATATAGAGAAATATATGAGAAGAATTTCATTCACCAAGATAGGGCATAGAGAAGGAAAAAAAACAACCTTTATGGGAAATATGGGTAGGACAAATTGAGTCTGAAGTGCCCATGGAGTGTCCTGGTAGAGGAGGATATTTAGGTCTATGGCCTGAGACTCAAGAGCATCCTTGAGCTAGAATCCTTATAAAGATAGTAATTTATGCAATGAAAGCAGATAAAATCACCCATGGCAAATATGTAAAGTGAGAAAAAGGCCAAATATAGAGCACTGAAGAATTCTGACATTTTAAAAAAAAGCAGAGGTAGACAAGGCAAGCAGAAACATGGCTTTAGATGCTAGTTGAAAGAGATGTTCAAGAATAATACAATGTTGAGCTTTTTGCAACATTTCTGATGACAAACATGTGGAAGAAATCCTAAATTAAATTGATACATGTTTGCACAATAATCTCAAGTATCTATAGATGATAGCACCAAGTGTGGGTTAGGGAGATGGTTCAGGGTTTTTAAACACACACTGCTCTTCCAGTGCACCCAAGGTTACTGGTGGTTACCTGTACCTGGTGGTTGTAACCACTTGTAACTCAGGTGATTCAGGGGAGCCAATGCTCCCTCTTGAGGCCATTTGCACTCTTGTATATACACTCCCCACCCCAAGACATAATTGCAAATAGTTAAATAATCAATGCACCGAGTAGGACAGCTGGGGAAAGAGTGTTAAGCAGGTGTATTGGTTATTTTTCTTGTTACTGTGACACAATTGCTGACAAAAGGAACTTTAGGAAACAGTGATTTATTTGGACTCATGGAATAAAGGCGCAGTCCATCATGGTAGATAAAGCATAGTAAAAGAACTTGAGGTGCTTGGCCCATTGTGTTGTAGACGAGAAGCAGACACACACACACACAACTACATGTACTTAAAAATTAAATAATCAATTACAGTGTATGTGTGTGTTGTATATGCATGCAAACATATACTTTAGTTTTTGCATGTTCTGCCAGATGCTTTAATTATCGAATTGGTTTTCCATTTTCAGTCCTTTTCTATTTGACTGTCTATAGAGATTAAATAAGCTAAATTATTTTCCAAGGTCTTTTGAAATAAGGATTGACTGTTGAATTTCACTAGTAAGATACAGGGGGCGGGGGAACTGCTAATGGAACTTTTAGAAAAACATTAGTTTTCCTGACAAAAGGGATAGATGGCATTGGGATGGTTCCCATCCTCTTCCCTCTTCTTTTGAATCTGGATGTAATTCCTCGATCTAGGACATCTTGCTTATGATCATGGGGGCATGTGTAAGAGAAATAAAATTTTTTTTGTTTTGTTTTGGTTTTGGTTTTTCGAGACAGGGTTTCTCTGTGTAGCCCGGGCTGTCCTGGAACTCACTCTGTAGACCAGGCTGGCCTTGGAGGCCAAGTGCTGGGATTAAAGGAGTGTGCCACCACTGCCTGGCTAAAATTGTTAATCTGCTGAGTTAACGTAGGCAGTGTCCACCTTCAAATTTCTTATTCCTTTAGAACTCCATTTAAACCTCTGTAAGCTGGCCTTTCTTGTGACTACACTCTTTCCTATGATATGGAGTCACCATATTTCTAAATAAATGGTGATATATCAGTGTCCTTTTCTTCAGAAAAAGTCTCACAATATTGTCTAGGCTGATCTTGAATTTGTGATCCTTCTGGCCCAGGCTCTTGATTAGCTGGCATGCACCACCATGCCCATTCCAGATTTATTGATTTTACTAGTATGTATTGGTCTTCTTAAAATGAATTAAGATGGCCCAGCAAGATGGCTTAGCAGGTAAAAGCACTTGCAACTGAGTCTGATGACTTTGGGATCTACGTAGTGGAAGGAGAGATTATACTCCTGAAATTTGTCCTCTGGCTCAATATATATGGTGCAGTACCTGGGTACACACATGCACTAAACTTTAAAAAAAAATTTGAATGGGTAAAAAAATCCATTCTCATACCTTCTGTGTTGTGAGAAGATGCTACAACTCCATACCTACTCCACACCTCCTAACAGTGTCCCTCTCTATAGGGCAAGCATTCAAATACGTGAGTCTGTAGGGGCCGTACCTATTCAAACCACCACACCTTCTCATCATATCCTCTCTCCTGTTATACTAATTATGTTGAATTATTATTTTGGATCAAATCAGCATTTACTGTTATATTGTTCACAGCTGAGACAAATGTACTGTGATATTTTTCTTCATTATGTATTTTTCCAAAATTAATTCCTTGAAGTTTTCCCTTTATTTAATTTTCAATGAGAAATTGCTTGAAAACTATAAATGATTACAAGTTCCTTTTTTAAAAATTTAAACTAAAATATAATTGCATCATTCCCCTGTTCCCTTTCTGCCTTTTATATTATTATTTTTGAGACAGGGTTTTTCTGAATAACACTGGCTGTTTGGGAACTTGCTCTGTAGACCAGGCTGGCTTCGAACTCACAGTGATCCACCTGCCTCTGCCTCTGGAATTCTGGGATTACAGGTGTGCACCATTACTTGGCCCTTTTCTTTCTTTTCCTCTCTCTCAATCTCGTGTCTTGTTTTTCCTCTAATAAGCATATAAGTACAACCTTAACAGTCTGTATGTTACTCATATGTATATGACTTGGGGGTTTACTACTTGGTATTGGATGACAAATTCATGGGGGTTGAGGGGGCGCTCTTCCCAGGGAAGACTATTTCTCTCACGCACTGCTTTCCTAAGTTGCCTATAGCTCTTTGTCTAAGGTTGGGGCCCCGTGAGATCTCTCCCTTCCATGTCAGCATGTCTATTGGTATTGTCCTTGTTCAGGCCTTGTTTAGGCAGTCATGTGGAGATTTCATGACACTTCTAGAAGATGCACTCTCACAGCAGACTTCCTGTTCCTTCCTTGGTGTTCCTTGATCTTCAGGGACAGGGGCTGTGCTGTAGGTGTATCAGTTGTTGCTGAGCGCCACATGATCATTTGGTCTTGACATTTTCATGGCTTGTGTTTTTCTCTAATGCTCTCTGTCTATCACAAAGAGAGGGTTCTTTGAGGTGTGAGATATCTGGCTAGACTCTGGCACAGGATGTACAACTCCTTTGTTTTGAGGCAATCTTATTCAGGCCAGGCTCATTCTTTACTTACTATGTACCTAAGGCTAGCCTTGAACACGTGATCTTCCTGCCTCCACCTCTCAAGTGTTGGTTGGGATAAGAGCACCTCCATAAATTAGCCATCCAATACCGAGTAGTAAACCCCAAATCATATACATATGAGTAACATTACACAGACTGAGGAGGACACCATGCTTGGTCCATTTTTCCCCTTCAAGACATTCTTCCTGGAATCCCATTTTCTTATTTCAGTTTGGTCTGGCTGCTGTTGATCTTAATAGGCAAGCTTTTAATCCAATGCTGCTTTCAGAATTTCCTTTGCTGTCCTTTTCTTCTGAATCCTTTTTAAAAATTTTAAATTTTTTTCTATGTTATGAGTGTTTTGCCTACATATATGTCTGTGTACCATATGCATGCCTGGTGCCAGCTGAGGCCAGAAGCTAGCATTAGATTCTCTGAATCTTGAGTTATAAAAGGTTGTGGGCCATCATGTGGGTGCTTAGGAATCATACCCAGGTCCTCTGGAAGAGTGGACAATACTCTTAACCACTAAGCCATCTCTCTAGCACCACTGCTAGATTTTTGGAGGTGTTATTCCATTGTCTTTTTTTTTTTTTTCCTGTTGAGAAATCATCATCATTCTGATTCCTAATCCTTTGTATTTATGTCATAGTTTTCTTTTTGGAAGCTTTTGGGATTGCTGTCATGATATTTCACAGTGGTGTGATATCTTTTTGTCTGTTTTTTAAGTTTTTTTCCCCAGTAATGTACTTCCTCCTGCAAGACCATGCCTCCTGTCTTAGTCACTGTTCTATTGCTGTGAAGAGACCCCACAACCAAACCAGCTCTTATAAATGAAAACATTTAATTGGAAGTTTGCTCAAACAGTTTCAGAGCTTTAGTACAGTATCATCATGGTGAGGAGCATGCCAACACGTATGGTGCTGAAGCCGTAGTGAGAGTTACATCCTGATCTGCAAGGGGTTGTGGTAGTAGAGGGAATGGGGTCTGTGTGTGGGGATATGGGCTTTTTTTAAATCTCAAAGCCTACCCCTAATGACACACTTCCTCCAAGGAGAATACACCTGCTAATCCTTCTAATCCTATCAAAGAGTTCCATTCCTTGGTGACTAACCATTCAAATATACTAGCCTATGGGGCCTTTCTTACTCACACCTCCTAAGCTTCCCAAAATAGTACTAGCAACTAGGGAGCAAATATTCAAATGCCCAAGAATATAGAGACACCTCATTCAACCACCACATTTCATTCCCCATCCCCATATTCTCAGAGTCATATCATAATGCAAAATGTATTTAGCCCAATTTCAAAAGTCTCCATACTTTTTTTCCTACAGGTACAACACTGTTTTAAAGTACAAAGTCTCTTCTGAGACTCAAGCCACTCTCTTAACTGTAAACCCCTGTAAAATCAAAAGGCAAATTACATGTTTCTATCCAGCAGGGCAAACTCTAAATCCTGTAATTCCATGCCTGTTGTCAAGGATTTAGATGGTTTTGCCTCTCCAGCTTTGCTGCCTGCAAAATACATCTTTCCCTCAGGCTGGTTCTGCTCCCTGTATGCAGGTCTTGTTGGCAGACATTTCTCAGTTCTAGTGTCACTGTCATCTTAGTGTCTCAAATACAATCCAGGCTTCATTTCACTCAATAGTCTCTCGGGGCCTCCATGCAGGGACTTCCCTGACACAAGCCTAGCCTCAGAGGCTTTCTGAGACCACAGAGGAAGATTTCATGACTCCTTTTCTCATGTATTTACCTGGTTCTAAAGCTTGCAACCATGTGGACAACTCTGTTGAGTTCTGCTACCAGGTTGGGATGGAGTCTGCTCCCTTGAATAACATTTGCACAAGCTTTTGATGTTTTCTTTCTAGAAGCAGAAAATTCCTTAGGCTTTTTCCTTTCACAAATTGAAAGCTAAGTTGGGTGTGGCCTTACCCTGGAGGCACCCTTCCCTTTTCCAATGCAGACCTAGGCTCTTCTTCATTTCTTCATCTCCTTATCTCTTTCAACATAAGCCCTGGCTGCAAAATTAAGTTTCCTGGTGCTCTTTTATATGTGTGGCTGCACCTTTTATATTTTTCTGCCTCACTTGGTCTTCTTCATTGGAGATCTACATAAAAATGACTACTAGTAACCATTTGACAGAATCAATATTAGGCTGTCTTGGAATTTCCTCTGCCAAAGAAATTTGTCCATAACTTTGCAATTTAGTCTTAGAAAAATGCTTAGGACAAGGACAGAAAGCAGCCACATTCTTTGCCAAAGTACAAAACACATAAAACAGCATCTAGCCCAACTGCTAATAATATTCCCCTCTGAAACCTTTTATACTGGGCCATAACTGAGTCCATGTTGCTCTGACATGTCTATCTTCTAAGATATTCTAGAATGGCCTCTTAAAATCCACCAGAGTCTCCATATTCTTTCACAGTTACACTTTTTAGTCCAAAGTTCCAAAGTCTTCCACATTCCTCCCAAAAATAGCATGGTTACAGCAATAGCCCATTCTCTGGTCTTCTGCTGTCTTCATTAGGTTTCTGTTACTATGATAAAACACTATGGGACAAAAAACCTTGAATTTATTTTAGCCTACGGATCCCAGCCCCCAAATCATCACTGAAGAAAGTTAGGGCAGGAACCTGAGGCAGGGACTGAAGCACGGACCATGGTGAGCTGTTTAATAGCTCACTCCTCATGACTTGCTCAGCCGGCTTTCTTATACATCCAGGATCACCTCCCATATCAATTGTCAATCAAGAGAATGTGCCAGAGGCTTGCCAACCTGATGGGAACATTTTCTTTACTAGGCTCCATTTTCTCAGATGACTTGAGCTTATGTCAAGTTGACAAAAATGAAGCAGCATACTCCAGAGTTGGCTGTGACATGTTGGTTTATAGTACCTGTCCTGACAATACCAGTACAATGCTCACCTGAGGGAAGAATAAGAAGCATATTTGGAGCTCTTATGTGAAGTTCCTTCATTGTTTCTGTGGAGCCAGGGGTGGGGTGTAGGGAAAGCAGGAACTTCACTGGCAGTAAGAAGCCTCTGCTTTCTATCCCTCAAGCAACCTCATAACATTCTGCAAAGGCGCCTCATGGAAACTAACCTGTCTAAGCTCCGAAGCAGTCGTGTCCCATGGGCTTCTAAGACCAGCAAATTCAATCAGGCTAAGTCTGAAGGGCTAAAGAAATGTGAAGATGATGACATGATTTTAGTATCTTGCCAGGTAAGAGAACATTTTTTTTTTCTAGAGCTTTCTTAAAAGTAGAATTTGAGCAAGCCAGCGGTGGTGCACGCCATGGGTGGCTGCCTCCAGAGAGCAGCCGTGCCCTTTTTCCTGAGTTCGAATCCCGCTGTCTCTCCCTCTTCCCGAGTGACTCATGGGAAAAAAAAAAGTAGGATTTGAGGGCCCTTTATGATCCCAATAGTAGGCACTCTTTCCTCAAAACCTTATGGATAGTGTTTGTTAACATGGAATTAATAAGTGAGTTTTAAAGTTCTAGATACCAGAAATGCATATGTTTTATGTGTGCACATTTGGATGGGAAGAAATACCAAAGCTTTTATCAGACTTACAAAGAATGTAAATCTTTTTAGAGAGCTGGCATGTAGTTCAGTGGTAAAAAACAAAAACAAAAACAAAAAACAAACAAACAAACAAACAAAAACAAAAAAAACCTCGAGTTGGAGGCCAGCCTGGTCTACAGAGTGAGTTCTAGGACAGCCAGGGCTACACAGAGAAACCCTGTCTCAGAAAAACAAAACAAAACAAAACAAAACAAAACGAAGAAGAAAAAAAGGAAAAAAAAAAAAAAAAAAAAAAAAAAAAAAGAACCTCATCTAGCCTGCTCAAGGCCCTGAATTTGCCTCCAGAATGATTTTTTTAAAAAGATTCTGTATATAATATTTTGTATATAGAGTGAAACTCCCAAAGTCATTTATGGGTATTTAGATTTAGTTAGCAGGAAACAGAGCCAGTCAAAGATAGATTTAGCAGTGAGGGAAGGGGGACAGCACCAACCGACCAGTTGGAAGGCTGCTTTCAAACATGTCTTTCATTTGACATCTGCTGCTCGCTCTTTGTCTTTCATTCCTCTTTTGCTTCTCTGGACCCTATTAAAGAGTATATGTATTTCCTTCCCACAGTGTGCTGGGAAGGACGTGAAAGCTTTGGTTGACACTGGCTGCCAATATAATCTCATCTCCTCAGCCTGTGTGGACAGATTGGGGTAAGTAGCCATTTGTGCTGAGTGAAAGTCAGATGTAATTATTTTTCCTGCTTGAATCTGGTTTAAGGTTATAATGCTTAGATATATCCACAGAAGCAAGAGAAACATGCAAAGCTTCTCTCTAGTCTAGAATCAGTTTCCTTAATAGAGGAGAGTGTTGCAATTTGTCAGACAATGGAAGAAATGCAGGAAACCTTGGGCCTTCTGTAAATTTCCACTTTCTAAATTCTGAGCAGGCTTCTAGAGTATGGAATAAGAGTGTGTAAGACTCTTGCTCAGTATATATCCTGCCTTGATTCTCTAGACAGCAAGTTGTCCTGTTGTTACTCCAGATGTGTAGAAGCAAAGATGGCTTTCTCTAACTAGGAGAGAGAAAACCCAAGGTTCTTCCTCTTCTGGACTGAGAAAGCCATTCTGTGCCTTACTGCTATTTCACTCAACCTTTCCTGTTACTTCTTCCTTCTTACTCTTTCTTCTAAAGTACCAGATGTTCCCTGAGGTATCTTGGCTAGAATCAACTGAATATTATTTTCCATAGTTTTCTGTAGACCAGTGATTCTCAACTTTCCTAATGGTATGGCCTTTAATACACAGTTCCCTATGTTGTGGTGATTCCCAACCATAAAATTATTTTTGTTGCTACTTCACAGTTGTAATTTTGTTACTGTTATGAATTGTAATGTAAATATCTGTAATGTAAATTCCAATGGTCTTAGGCAATCCCTGTGAAAGGGTCATTCACCTCCCAAAGGGGTCATGAGCCACAGGTTGAGAAGCACTGCTGTAGACAACAAATTATTACATAGACCAAGTGGCCTGTTTAGACTTTGTCCAAAACATGCATATTCTCAACTGGGCTTACCCAGGGCTTCATTTCAGTTCTTAATGACTGCAATTACATGGTCTGTTTCTTCTATATCTGCCCGATTCTCACTCCCCACCTACTGTTGTGACTCTCTGAAGTTTGTTCTGTGAATTATTTTATACATTACTGTTTAGGATTGGGGTAATGTAGTGAAGAGATGAGGTATGTACAATATGATGGCTCCAGAAAGACTAATGATGTCCTGATGCATAATTAGCCAGCAGACTGCCATGATTCCAGAGGAATTAATAACCATCTGTAAAACTGCAATTTCTTTTGGATGGGCTGTAACACCAAAAGAGAGGAAATGGAGGAGAACAGAAGTATTGGCACAGAAAGTCCATAATTAAGTATTTATCCACCATCCCATAATAGCTTGGGTGCTAACTATTCCAATCAGCTTATGTAATTGTGTGAAACATCGGTGCTGTTCCTTTCTTTCCATCCCAGCAAAGGCAAGCCAAATTAATGAGGACTTTCTCCATAATATTCTTTGCTGCTACCAGTATCAATATTCTTACCAAACAAGGGCCTGTCCCCATTATCCTTATAGACTAAGGCAATTTTATGACAATAAATTGAAATAGAAAGGAAAAGAAAAATGGACCTTGAACAAAGCTTTTTCTAATTAATTGAGAGGATTAATTTGCCCTCTGATATATGTTATCCACAGATGGGTAAAAAGGCATATTAATTAAACTATCTCACACACATATAGGGATATTTGGATGTAGAGCAGAATTCTCTGAACGTGTCAACTCCTCTCTGCACAAATGCAGGTAGTGGTTTAAACTTCTTAAAGACAGGAAACAAGTCTCATGTTTTCTTTTGTATTCCTCTGGCATGTTTAGGAAGAAAGGACTTGAATCAAATATAGGCTGGCTAGCCCCAGGAAGTCCCTAGAGAACCCAATTCTGAGACAGAAAACTTTGCCAATGGGAGGGATTATGATAGCTTTCTCTCTGTTTCAGACTAAAAGACCATGTCAAATCTCACAAGCATGAAGGAGAGAAGCTTTCTCTGCCACGGCATCTCAAAGTAGTAGGCCAAATTGAGCACCTATTGATTACAGTGGGTTCTCTCCGTCTGGATTGCCCAGCAGCTGTGGTTGGTGAGTTAAATTGGGGGCTAGACCTGTGGGTCTAACATAAACCCTCCTGAGGTGTCATGCTGATAATACTGACTTCTTCAAAAACCCAAGGTTCCCATTTCCTTATAATCTACACCTTTGTGATAATTTTACCCTTCTGAGTGCTGGAATTAAAGGCACGTGCCATCATACCCAACACATTTGTTGCTATTGTTTTGAGACAGGGTCTTTCTATATAGTTCTGTGTGTCCTGGATCTCATTATACAGACTAGGCAGTCCTTGAACTCAGAGAGATTCTCCTGCCCTCCTCCTGAATGCTGAAATAAAAGGCATGTACCACCATGCTCAGCCCAGCACATTATTTTAAAAATAAATTTATTTATTTATTTATTTATTTACTTACTTACCTACTGGGGGCTAGAGAGATGGCTCAGTGGTTTAGAGTACTTCCTGCTCTTTCAGAAGACTCAGGTTAGGTTCCCAGCATCTATATAAGATGGCCCACAACCACCAGTGACTCCAGTTCCAAGGGATCTGATACCTTCTTCTGATATCCTCAAGCTCTTGTACACATGTGATATACATACATACTTAGGCACACACACATAAATATTAAATAAATCATCTTTGAAAATAGAATGGAGCCAGTGGAATTGCTCGGTGGATTAAGATAGTTGGAATCAACCTGATAGTCTGAGTTTGATCCCCAGAACCTACATGGTGGAAGGAAAATACTGACTTTTGCAAATCTCCCTCTGATTTCCACATGTGTTCCATGGCACAGATGTGCCTCCGTACACATGTAATTAAAAATTTTAATAATAAAAAAGTATACTTGATCACATAAGCCTATTTTCATACAAGTATGTAAATGTACTTTCTCCCTCTTCACTGTTCAGTTAGCCCCCATTGTTGTCCTCAGCACGTTCACTACTACTTTATGTAATCTGTTTATTATGACCGCACACACCCTTATGAAAGAAGACACACAAATGAGGGAAAACGTGAAGTATTTGTCTTTCTGAAACTGACTTACTTACCATGATGATCTCCGGCTGCACCCATTTTCCTGCAAATGTCATAGTTCCATTCTTCTTTATGGCTAAAAGAAATTCCCTTATGTATATAAGCCACAGGAAACAGACTTTTCTTACATTTACTTATTTACCTGTTTGAGGAGGGTATGCTCATATGACATGACACTTTTATGGAGGTCAGAGGTTAGGTCTTTCCCTCTACTGTGTGGATTCCAAGGAGTGAACTCAGGTCATCAGATTTGACAGCAAGCGCTTTACCCACTGAGCCATCTTACCTGCCTAAAGACAGATGTTTTTTATGTATAAGTTAAAATGTCCCAAAAGGTACTTTTCATGAGCTTGTTACTGGTGAAGAGAAGATCCTCTTACTCTTCTGCCCTAGATGCCTGATCACCTACTCTCCTTCTGTGCTTCTCAGATGTTCTATGCTAGACTGCACTCAGTACCTGCCTATATTTTATTGAAGGCCTCTCTCCTCTAGAGCAAAAAAGACTTTGGTTTGAATTTTGGCTTTTACCTATAATGAGCTGAGAAAGTACTCAATAATGCTCAACAGATATTTTTTGGGTAGTTAGCTGGCTGGGTTTTTTTTTTTTTTTTTTTTTTGGGTGGGTGGATAGATAGATGGGAAAAATGAACCAAATGGTGTTTAGGCTGGCGTCCAAGCCAGCATGGAAATGTCTGACTCTTACTGTTTTGTTTTTATTAGATGATAATGAAAAAAGCTTGTCGCTTGGTCTCCAGACTCTTAGATCCCTGAAGGTAGGAATGACTCTACTTTTCCTTTGATATTTCCTCTCAGAGGCAAGAGAACTGGGAGTAGCATCACTGACAAGTGACCAGTGATCCTCCTTTGTTTTAGTGTATCATAAATTTGGACAAGCACCGGCTGACTGTGGGGAAGACAGACAAAGAAGAAATCCCGTTTGTGGAGACAGTTTCTATGAGTGATGACAAGTGAGTACATGAGTCTGGGATTCTCAGACAGTATATAGGCTTATAGCCCACCTTTAGCTTGCAGTCATAGCAGAAGTCAGCCTTTCCCCAGACCAGAGTTTACTGTCCCACAGAACTCTGTAGCCTACATGTTATAGTAAACAAGGATGGGCTGGAGAGATGGCTCAGGGGTTAAGAGCACTGCCTGCTCTTCCAGAGGTCCTGAGTTCAAATCCCAGCAACCACATGGTGGCTCACAACCATCTGTAATGAGATCTGATATCCCCTTCTGGTGTGTCTGAAGACAGCTACAGTGTACTTATATATAATATATAAATAATTGTTTTCATTTAAAAAAATAAACAAGGATAGCACACAGAATGGTAGAAGAAACTAACAGCCTTTTAAGGTGTGTGTGTGTGTGTGTGTGTGTGTGTGTGTGTGTGTGAGAGAGAGAGAGAGAGAGAGAGAGAGAGAGAGAGAGAGAGAGAGAGAGAGTATCAAGGTTTCCTTATGTAGCCCAGGCATGGAATAGGGTATGAGTTGGGAATAGGTCATTGAGATAAAGTTTTAGCATGTAGCCCAGGCTGGCTTTAAATTCATGAGCTTCCTGCCTCAGCCCCCTAAGTGCTAGTATTATAATACATGAGACATTTTTTAACCCAAGTTAATTTGCCTTCAGATTAACTCCTTTGAACTTGCTATCAATCATTTGTTTCTTTCTCATTTCAGCACTTCAGAAGCATAACTGCAGCCTGAAGCGTGTGTGCATGTACACACACACCAGGTTGACAGACTGAGAAAACTGAGTTCGAACTAAATACAGTAGCAACTTGCTATGGACCAAGTCCTTCCCTCCAGTACATCCTGCAGGGGCTTCTTCCCACTCAGACCTTTCTAGACTATAGTCTGTGCTTAGAGATGTTGTCTGGTTAATGGCTTAATGGTTAAACAGACATTGTTTTTTACTTCTTTGACTATTTAACTTATAGACCTTTTTTGACACTGCCAGGTCTTATTTGTGGCCTATTTCTCTGCTTCTTCCAAGAATTTGCTTTGTATTAATCCAGTGTAGGGGCTTCCAGGCTCTATTTCTCCATAGATAACACTTGCTTTTTTAAAATATTAAAATATATACTAAATAGGAACTTTCTTTCAGCTGTTTCAAAGATGTGTAGAAACATGTCTTGACGCTAGAATCTCTTCTGAAGCAATAGATTTTTTTCCAGTGTGAACTGATCTGAAAGATGTTTCAGAGAGATCAACTGGTCCAGACATTTAATTTAAACACACAGACAGGCCATTGAATTGTCTAAATTCATGTCTTAAGTCAGTGGCAGAAGACAGCCAGAATCCGGGCCTGATATCCAAACCAAGGCTCTTATGCTGCTTCATTTGTTTTCTAGCCTCAAGAGGAAGGCAGGAAAGTTAAAGTACAACAAAGGAGGGTGCTGGATGTGGCTTAGTGGTGGAGTGCTTGGTTAGTGTGCGCAAGGGCCTGGGTCAATCACAGCAGTAGACATAGAAAGATGGCTTGCTGATTAAGAGTGCTTGCTGCGTAAGCACGAAGACTGCCATTTGGATCCCAGTATCCTAACAATAGCTGGGCATAGTCCCACACACACCTGAGACCCCAGAACCAACAGGATAACAAATGGAACTTTCTAGCTACCAGTCTAACCAAAAGAGAGAGGGAGAGACAGGAAGAGGGGGAGGAAGGAGAGTGAGGGGGTATCTCCATAGTCTTTGCCTCAAAGGAACCAAGTGAAGTGTGGGAGAGGAATAGAGGACACCCACATGCTCCTCTGGCCTCTGTGAGCATGCACAGGTGCACAGCTCCATGCACTCATACAAATTCCTACACATACTCACAGACACACATGGACACACACCACAGGAAAAAAAATGAGAGGGGATAAACAGGCTACGAAGATGAGACAGTCTCTCACAGTGAACAAGAGAAGAAAGAAACCACAGACAGGAAAGGATATTATTAGTTCCTGAGATAGTATTGATGATGTCGTTGTCACTATGGGATATTGATTACCCCTAAGAACCAGTCAGAATTTCTGTCTGTCTTGTTACATGTCACAAAGATTCAAGTAGCTGGAAGTAGAGACAGGAAAAGGAAAAATAAAAATCAAAGTAGGCCAGAATAGAAGAGAGGAGACTGAGTCCACCGAGTGGGAAAGCCTACCTGGGAGACTTTCCGGGGATTGAAATAGGGAGTGAAATCTCCAGGCAGGGAAGGAAAGACTGGCAAGCCCTCAGTACAAGGGAAGAAGAAAGGTAGCTGGCAGCATTAAGAGCCATTAACAGCTGGGTGTGGCATATGCCTTTAATATCAGCACCCAGAAGGCAGAGGCAGAGGTGGGCAGATATGAGTAGGAGACCAGCCTGGTCTACACAGTGAATTCCAGGCCAGTAAAGGATAGTCTCAAAAGACAAAAATAAAATAAAAATAAAATAAACCAGAATAAACGGTATAAGTCCCCAGTATTTCCTGACCTGACCTATCTCAGTGGATTGAGGTAATCACAGGATTTTAAAAAAGTTTTTTTTTGTTTTATTTTAATTAATTAATTAATTAATTAATTTTGCTATTGTGTTTTCTCGGGCATAGAGGTGCCTGTAAAGGAATCTGTTCTTCAGTTCAGTTACAGAAATATTTGACTAAGGCAGAAAAATAGCTAACTGCAAGTAATCCTTTAAGATATTTCTAAGTCTACCGTTGGCTCATGGCAGTTCTCAAACTTTGAATCGTGTCAGGTACCACGGTCTTGTCCAGTGTCCCAGCCTTCAGCCTGGCCATGAGAGCTCCCTTATGTGGGGGAGCATGCTCCTTCCCGAGGCTCCCTGCACTTTTGTTCACCAAAGCATCATGCTGGCCAGCTCTTCCAGGACAGGGCTGGAGATGTCACCCTTATTTCCCTACTTGAGAGTTCTACCTCAAGCCCTGACAGTTGACTGCAAAGGAAGCATGCTGCAGGTTCCTTCTAGTGTCTCTTCGTTTGGATTTCCTGAGGACCAGTGAGGCCAGGAATTCTCAGGTTCTTGAAAGAGGCATTGATTTTGGCCCTTTTCAGTCCAGCACAGTATGGCACCAGGATGAATACATGGCCTTTAATGTTCCTTCTTGTCTCTGAAAATCAGTCAGTTATTTTCTAATTTGGGAAAAGAAACAACGGGTGAACTGGACTTCAGGTCACTCAGTTCATTCACATCATCTGAATTTTCTAACCAAATTACTTAATCCCATAATAGAGATACCTAAAATGCCTCAAGATAATTATAGGAAGTCTTGGGGTTTATTAGTGCTTTTTTGTTTTTTGAGACAGGATCTTATTACGTGGGCTAGGCTGGCTTGAAACTCAGTATGTAGACCAGGCTAGTAGCCTCAACTCACAGAAATCCGCCTGCTTCTGCTTCGCCATTGATGCTGCCAAGCTGATTACTCTTATAAGTTTCTGTCTCCTCGGTGTTCACAAAGGGACTCTGGCTTTGCTTTTGGGGACTAGCAAAGTAAGGTCAATGAGTTTTTCCTAGTTAGAAAATGGTAGTGTTTTTTAGGGTGTAAGAAAGTGTCTACTGCATCATAGTCCTGAGTCCCTGGGAAGTAGTAGCAGACCCGTTTCATTCCTTAATAGACATTACATCCAGGAAGCTGAAAACAATTGTTTGGTATTTCTATGCTTAATTTGAGGAAGGAATACTTTCTGGCTTTCCTTTTTCCTTGCTCTGCACATAACCCACTAGTATGGTTTTTCTGTTCCTTAGCTCAGAGCATCTATAGACTGGCTTACCTAGCTGCCCTTACTCTTATGTAGTAGAAAACCTTTCAGGCTGGGGACTTGGAGGAGATGAACTGGATTCCTCCCTCCTTCTGTTGCCAGGTCTCTCTGCAATAGCACTTTATCTGCTCAGTATTTCTGGCTGTACTGGGCTTATCTGTGACACCGATGTATCAATAAAGTGGAATTGTTCTCTGTGTGCTTGTCTGAGTCTCTGAAGCTGAGGAGCCAGGACACAGTCTAAGTACATCAGCATTTCTGCTTAGGGCCTCCCAACGCAAGGCCTTGTGGTTTTCAGCTTTCCAACTGCAGCTATTGCTTCAGCTCCCTCTTAAAAGTCTTTGAACAGAATAGTGAATCTTATTGAACATGGCTTTGTAGTCTATGAAGCAAATAGAAAAGGTATTGAACTCACAGTGTCAAGTGAGAACACCCATGTTAAGTGCTGGGTAGTCAATCTCCATGTACAAGAACAGTCTTCTATGTTGAAACAATCAGCAGTGTATTCGAGAAAAGGAAATGTTTATTTGGATAACAAATGAGAGAGGCTTGGGAAGGGAAAGGGTTGAATTAACCTTATTATATAGTTGGGTTCTTATATGGCATTCCAAAGAAATGCATTTTGGAGAGGAGGGGGCGCTGGAGGGATGGCTCGGCAGTTAAGAGCAATGATTGCTTTTCCAGAGGTCCTGAGTTCAATTCCCAGCAATCACATGGTGGCTCACAACCATCTGCAGTGGGATCTGATGCCCTCTTCTGGTGTGTTTGAAGAGAGCAACAGTGTATTCACTATATATTAAATAAATAAATAAATAAATCTAAAAAATGTTTAAAAAAAAAAGAAATGCATTTTTCTCATGATAGAAGCTTACCTTTTAAGGATACATACTTTTAAATTTTTTCACATTTCTTTATTTTGTATAAACATATAAAAAGCCTGTAAGCAGCATGCTTCAACTCCTGACAGTGGCTCTCACTTTCTAGAATTACACTTCTGTTACTCAGGACATACTGCCATTTCACCTCAAATATCTTCTTAAGCTTCTTAAGTTATTCTAATTATGAAAAATGTCTCCGAGCAGTGGTGGCATATGCCTTTAATCCCAGCACTTGAGAGGCAGAGGCAGGCAGATTTCTGAGTTCGAGGCCAGCCTGGTCTACAGAGTGAGTTCCAGGACAGCCAGGGCTACACAGAGAAAATCCTGTCTCGAAAAACCAAAAAAAAAAAAAAAAAAGAAAGAAAGAAAGAAAGAAAGAAAAAGAAAAAAGAAAGAAAGATGTCAAATGTTTGCCAGGCCAGGCTCTTTAACAATAACAGAATCAATAGTCACACCTCCAGAAAATTTATACAATTGTTTTAATAATCTTACCTGTTGCTGGGAGCTGGTAGTACACACCTTTAGTCCTGGCACTCAGGAAGCAAAGGCAGTGACAGATCTCTGAATTCCAGGCCAGCCTAGTCTACAGAGGGAGCTCCAGGAGAGGCAAAGAAAGTTTCTCTCAACCAACCAACCAACCAACCAAACAAACAAATAAAAAGAAAAAATTACTTGTTTTCTCAGAGATCTTTTAATGTCATGAAAGACTAGAACACTAGGACTAGAAAGTCAGATGTGGTGGTGCAAATTCTAGGATTTAGGAGGCTGAGGCAGGAGGACTGTGTATTCAAAGCCAGTCTCACACACACACACACACACACACACACACACACACACACACACACACACAGAGAGAGAGAGAGAGAGAGAGAGAGAGAGAGAGAGAGAGAGAGTCAGACACAGACACAGACACAGACACAGACACAGACACAGACACAGACACAGACACAGACACAGACACAGACACAGACACAGAGAATGGGGGGATTTTTCTAAGAGAGGAATTCCGACCAGTACTGGGGGATGTAACTCAGTGGTGGAGTGACCAACGTGGGTAAAATCCTGTTTGATCACCAGCATTACAAAGAGATGAGAACTCAGATTTGGTGGTAGACTATCCTTGCCCTGTTAATCAAAATCAAGAGGAATGGAGTAGGTGCTGAGGATGTAACTTAGAGGGTAAAAGCTTACTTAGCACATGGGAGCTCTGGGCATGGCAAAAGAAATACTCAATAGGAAAGCCCACTCATAGGAAGCCAGGAGAAGGATGGAGAGGAAGGTGGATGCTCAGGTGAGTGCCAGAGCAAAATAGCTCTAAAGTGATCCTGGTCACAAGTCTTTCCTCACCTAACCCAGTTCCCCAGGTCTGCCCTTTGCACTTTGGGCCTCAGCCTCATCTCTTAGGGTTAGAAAGAGCCAAGGAGAGACTAAAGTGAGTACCTGTAATTCCTGAGACAACTAATTCCTGGGACAGCTTCTCTCCCCTTTTCTTTTTCCCTGGTTCCCACATTAATGCTTGGATCTCAGTCTCCAGGTCCTAAGATATTAAAACAAAGGTTCCTCTGCTCAAAGGGCCCACAAGATTTTAGAAGGGGATGGGAACATAAAGGTATATATGAAAACACAATTTTACCATAGTAAAGTAAGTTAGAAAAGAGATCTGCAAAGCCACAGACATGTATCCTTGTAAAGGAAGGCTTTCTGGCATTAAATATCCCCAATTTACAGGAAAGAAGCATACATGTATAAGTTGAGCAAAGCAAGAGAAATAGAACCTTCTATTAAAGTCAGCTGAAATTATATTCATTTTTGGCAGATATACTTCTCCCAAGCCCTCGGCTCTACCTGTCCCAGTGTCTTAGTTGGGTTTTATTGCTGTGAAGAGACACCGTGAAGAGTTACCGTGATTACAGTAACTCTTATAAAGGACATTTAATTGGGGCTGGCTTACAGTTTCAGAGGTTCAGTCCATTATCATTGTGGCAGGAAGCATGGCAGTGTGCAGGCAGACATGGTGCTGGAGAAAGAGCTCATCCAAAAGGCAGCAGGAGACTGACCCACACTGTGTGTAGCTTGAGTATATGAGATATCAAAGCCCTCTCCCAATAACACACTTCCTCCAAGTCTATACCTCCTCCAAGAAGGCCACACCTCCTAACAGTGCCACTCCCTATGGGCCAAACATTCAGAGTCAATGGAGGGCCATTCCTACTCAAACCACCACACCCAATTTCTCCCCATCACTGCTCTTTGATCTTAGCCTGAATCTCCAGTCTATGGGCAGTTACACATCACTAATGGCTGCCTCCATGTGCATTCCAGAACAAAAAATTTTCTAATAGCCACATGGAGGGTTTTTTTTTCCCTCGAGACAGGGTTTCTCTGTATAGCTCTGGCTGTCCTGGAACTTACTCTGTAGACCAGGATGGCCTCGAACTCAGAAATCTGCCTGCCTCTGCCTCCCAAGTGCTGGGAATAAAGGCCTGTGCCACCACTGCCAGGCTTGTTTTTTTTTTTTTAAACTATGCAAATGATTTTATTAGCAAATTTCAAACTTTATTCCTAGGCTTCTTCAGGTTATTTTGTCACAAGAAATGAATTGTGTATAAGCAAAAACCAAAACCAAAACCAAACAAAAAATAAACAAAACCTGAAAAGAGCTTCGGTGTCCAGGAGGCTTGGCCTTAAAAATATTAGACTTCTAAATTTTTTGTTTTGTTTTGTGTTTTGAGACAGGGTTTCACTGTATAACAGCCCTGGCCATCCTGGAACTCATTTGTAGACTGGGCTGGGCCCAATTCACAGAGATCCCCCTGCCTCTCATTCCTAATTGCTAGGATTAAAGCTGCATGTTACCACCTGCTCGATAGAGATCTAGATTTTATCAGATCCATAAACAAAAGAACTTTTAATAGCAGCCATGATCTAAAATAGCAGCTCTGTAACTTCTGCAAATGTCACCTTCTTCAGAAGCCACCTCAATTCAGTTTGCCTCCTTCTTAGAAGCTTCATCAAAATTCCCACCAGATCTGGAACTCTCGTCACCTCTTTAGTAGCAAACGGTGATTTTCCATCCATAGATTGTTTCGGCAGCTTCAGTCAGTGTCCTTAAACTAGTCAGACTGTCCACACCAAGCTGGTTTAGGATGCTGGGAAGCATTCCTGTCAGCTGCTTTGTCGAAGCATGGCCTGTACTGGTGAAGGTGTTTGCTGCCAGAGATGCCTGAACTTTAGGGTTGTTAAAATGGATCGGTTTCTTGGTTCGTAAACACATTCACCTCTTCAATATCAGAGTTGTTTACTAACTTCTCTAAGGAGAACTGCAGATTTTATCATCTGCTGTGGCTGTACTATGAACCACCTTCTTTTTGTGGGAGGTGCCTTTCCCACCAATGCAAACTTGTGCCTGCAGTTTGGCAAGTTTTTCCTGGTTCATGATTGTTTCATCTTGTTAGTAGAAATGGGGCTGTGTGGGAGGACTAGGGTTCATGCTCAGGGGGTCCCAGGCAGACAAGCTGAGATAAGGGACACAGTGGAGACACAAGATGGTGGCTAGAGCAAAGAGATTTTTTTAATTAAAATTAAATAATTATTTAAATCCAATATATTCAAAATATTTAAACCCTAACCACTCTTTCAAATTTTAATTTTATGTGTATGAGTGTTTTGACAAAATGTACACATGTATACCGTATGTGTGCAGTGCCACTGGGAAACAGAAGAACCAATCCCCTGGACTGGAGTTACAGAAGGTTGTAAGTTGCCATGTGGGTGATGGAAACCAAACCTCAATCTTCTGCAAGAGCAGCAAGTGCTCACAACTGCTAAGTCATCTGTTTAGCCCCAACTTAAATCAGTATTTTAAAATAAAAATTTTTTTTCTCGTGTTGACTACGAAATACAGCTTATAATGCTCAATTTAGATTACTCACTATCAAATGTTTAATTGCCACATGTAGCTCTAAAGTTCTGTCCATACTGAATGTTATGTGGTTTTCTTCATTAAACAGATAGGTGGTCCTGATTTGGTGGCTCATGCCTGTAGTCAGTTCTTTTTTTTTGGGGGGGGGTAAAACAATTTATTTATTTATTTATTTATTTTATATTTTATTTACATTTAAGATGCCATCCCCTTTCCACATTTCCCCTCCCTAGAACACCCCTGTCCCATGCCCCCCTTTCCTTTTTGCTTTTATACGATTTTTTTAAAAATGTTAATCAAAGGATTTATAAGTTTGGTAATGCTCAATCAGAAGCGTAACCCAATGCCCAACCTAGATATAAAAACTATCTTTGACTAGTGGAGACATGTGAACATCTGCCTCCATGCCCCCTCTCTCTTTCTCTCTCTCATCACCTAGCTTCTCCTCTTCTTCATCTTCTCTCCTTGTTCTCTCAGTACTCCTTCCCACTTAGCTCCTCCTACATATCACTCTTCCTGTTAAAGTAGAACTTTTCTCTCAAAATACAATTAGAGCATACTTATTCCTAATTGTACCAGTGAGGTACAAGATACCTCATACCCAGTCCATCATTCTGTTGACTAACCAGAACCTCTGTCATCTCTTCTAACTAAAACACTTTTGATCCTGGCTTTTTGGCTTTAGAATGAATGTCAGCTGAAAACCATCTACTCAGATCTTTTCTCTCAAAGTAAATAGCCAGGATTGGTTATGAGACTATAGGTCTTCAACCCCATCAGAAATCCAGAATGACTGAGTTAACTGAAGTTATGGGAAGCACTAAGCACAGCTTCTAAAACTTAGCCAATTTATAGAGACCACTGAACACCTGAAAAGCCCCTATACTACCGAACGTTGGAGCATCCTGTAGTCAGTTCTTAGGGAGCCTGAGAGAGGGGATCTCTTGAGCCTGCTAGTTTGAGACAGCATGGACAAAGAGAAGAAGATAACCCACCAGCCTGAGGCATTGTTGTAATCCTCTAAATCTCTACACCCTCATCAAAACTCTGAAAAGAATTTTCTTTCTTTAGTTGTTTCTTCTTTTCTTCACCTCCTCCTCCTTCCTCATCTTCCTTCTCCTTCTCTGTGTAGCCTGTTCGGAACTCACTTTGTAGACCAGGCTGGCCTGGTCTCAGAGATCTGCCTGCCACTGGGAGCAAAGACATGCTAGGATCAAAGGTACCTAACACCAGCATTGGCTTTAAAAAGAATTTTGAAGGAGGGTTCCTATGCTTTATCTGAAAAGCACACATTCCTTTTAGAAGTCAGATATACAGATATAAACTGATCCAAACTGGCTACTAAGTCAGCTTTTCACAATCAGATCCACAATGCCTCACCAACAAATTCTATACTTGCAGTCCTACGATTAGCAGGGTACTCTTTAGAAATGAATTATTCCCAGTGTGACAGCATCTTCACAAAAATTGGTGAGAAAGCATCTAGTCCTCTGGGCTAGTTGCCATTTAGGACTAAAAAAGGGCTAAATACATTTAATGCAATAGCACCTTGTGTTAGTTTCTAGTCTACAAAAATCACATAGCAGAAAAACGCTGCGAAATTTCTACCTGTAAATTAAGACATTTCCACCAACCAGGAAAGGACCACTTAAAGGGGGAGTGGGGATTTTATAAGTAGACTTTGAAAATCATATAATTTAATTCTCTCTTATTGAAAGGAAGTGACTTTCCCTGGTGACATTCAGCAAATCCCTAAGGGTTGTGATGAGCCGGCTGCATCCCTTTCTCTAGCCCCAGAGTCTCTACTAAGTGAAAAAAAAATATTTTAATGAGAAGCACTATGTTATCTCCAGGGTGCTCCTAAAGTATCCAACGAAAAAGACACCCAAAGGAGTAGGGACGGTGCTCCCTGAACTGACTGAGAGAGGTCAACTGTTTTAAATCGGCACTGCCTCACAGGAGCTTGACGCCTGGATTCTCCACCTCCAGGAGTCCTGGGCGGGGGATGCTCCAGGGGCGGTCCACGTCTTGCGAAGCCTGACTCGAGTCAGCCCAGCTCCGCCGCCGTGGCACACTTCCCAGCCCTAGACTGTACCAAGGCCGTCGGCCCCCAGTGGAAGCCACACCCGCCTGGACAGCTCACAGCTACCGTTGGGAGCCGGGCAGGGGGCTGAGTCCTGGAGGCGCAGGGACAGCAGGTTCGTACCGAGGCACAGGAGCCGAGCCTCGAGCCTCCACCGCCGGGTGGGCTTCCACTCTCCGGACGCTCGGTCTCTCCCGGCCAGGTCTTCACGAGTAGCACCCTCTTCGACCTCCGCAGTTCCCCGGGATGGGGTTCACCCGGCCTGCCGTACTAGGATCGCAAGGCCTGCTCCCTGGGGGTGCAGGATTCGCCAGCTCTTGCCGGGGAAGACCCCCAGACTTCAGCGCAGCCTCAGGGCCGCGGCCGCGGCGGGCCTTGTGCACCCGGAACCGTTTCCGGGGCGGAGGCTTTCTCGCTGCTGACCCGGCGCGGACCGTGACGCGCAGGCCCAGGCGGAAGTGCGGGCGGAGGATCCCGAGCCGGATCCCGAGCCGGGCGCGGGGCTCGGGGCTCGCTGGGGCTGCTGGCTCCCGCGATGGCGAGCCTTTGGTGCGGAAGCCTGCTGCGGCTGGGCTCGGGGCTCAGCATGGCCTGCCTGGCGCTGTCCGTGCTGCTGCTCGCGCCCCTGACAGGCGCTGCCAAGGTGAGTTCCGCCCCGCCCGGCTCCTGACAGGAGCTCCGCCCCTGATTCTGGCCTGGCTGAAACTGGGGCTGACCACTTGCTCCCCACTCTCGGGTCTCCCAATCCCACAGCCAGAGGTCTCCTCCCTACCCTCAGAGCCCGGGCCGGCTCTCCCCAGAGCATCCTAACCCTCAGCCTCTGACAGTACCAGAGCCAGGTCTGCAACCCTCTGCCTCATGACATTCCCCTTCCCAGCCCCGACAGCGCACACCCGGAACTTTCCAGACCTGGGAGCTTTGAACTTTCCACCCTTAAACTCCGGCTGCCCACCCCCGCACTTCACCAGCTCTCAGCCCCCAGTCCAAACGATGGGAAACCCTCATCTCCCCGAAGTCTTCCTTACTCGGGACTAGCTCCCCTCAACTCATTCATGAGCAGATTTCCTTGCCATGGTGGGGGCTCAACTCTCGTGGCAACTATCTGTCCCCAGGAGGACCTATAGGGGCCACCCCACTAGCTTGATGCTCTCACCCGGCTCCCCTTCAGGAACACACACACACACACACACACACACACACACCTACCTCTAATTTACTAGCCTAGGAGAGAGAGGAGGGGAAGTTGTGTCCTTTCCCCCATTGTGTTTCTTAACCGTTCTGGTCCCCTCATGTTGTTATCTGTCGCCCCAGAGCTGCCCTGGCCCAAGAAAACACATGCTTTCTTCCAGGTGGGCTAACTCATTTTTGAGCAAAACAGAAAGACTCTACAGTGTAGTGGGAAACAGTGACACTGCACTTTTAAAAGACGAGTTTTATGATATTTTTAAATGTTATAAAGAGCTGGGAAAGCTAGGCCACAGGTAGGCGGGTGTTTTTGATCATCCCCCCACCCCCAATCTTTTGGATGTCATCAGAAATAGGGACAGCAAAAAGTTTCCTAACTTTTGAAATATTGTTGGGTACCCTCTGCATGGATGTGTTACCATTTTATGTAGTGTGTATTTGTCCATCTCCCCTTGATAGGACTTGCCCCAGTAAACAGGAGCCGTGTCTCTTGCTTATCTGAGTCCTCCTCATTGAACACAGGCTCTGGCACAGTGGTTACTGATTCATTTAGGGGCTGTCAGCAGCTCTGCCAGACATTTCACTGGACGCAGGAGCAGTGGCTATGTCTCAGTGGGGACTAATGAGCCACTGCCTTCTCAAATAAACACCCCTTTGCTGAGAAATCGACTCCTGGATTTATGCACACGTAATGCCTGCTTGCTCTGCTTCGTGAAACTTGTATTGCTAGTTGTCCTCCCTGTCAACCATGGGTTAGAAGCCAAGTTTCCTGGGGGACATTGGGAAGATTCACACTCCCTTCCCTTTTTGACTTTCCTCCCAGCACTGGCTGAGCGCCCCTGAATCTTCATCCCATTTATAGCTGACTCAGCCCTTTTATCCATGCCCCGTGCCTTTCTCACAGTTCGGACTCTCCTCGACCCATTGTTGTATTACAGGTTGAGTCGACCTTATACATGTTAGCATATTCTTCAGCACCGAGCTGCCCCCACCCCCGCCTAGACCTGTGACTTGCTTATAAATAATCCTTAGTTCCATTCTCCCCAATCCCTTCATATCAGCATATCTCTTTGTAGGCCCTATTGTCTGTCATATGTTTTTCTAGTGGCAGGCAGATGATAATAACATAGTTGATTGTCATGCAACTTATAAACGAGTTTACTAAGGCACAGATAGGGTCGTGTGGATTTTAGGAACTTGTATCTCTCAAATCTAGCTCTTTTATAATGGCTTTAAAATATCTGACAGGGATACTTAGCAAAATGTATGTGTGCGGATTTTTTTAAAAAAAATATTGATAAACTATAAAGAAGTTATACTGTTTTCACTTTTATTACAGAATTTTGAAGATGTGAGATGTAAATGTATCTGCCCTCCCTATAAAGAGAATCCTGGGCATATTTATAATAAGAATATATCTCAGAAAGATTGGTAAGTATCTTAGGCCAAGAATTCACCTGTCACATATTCTGTGGTTCCTACTATTAACTCAGACTGTTCATATGATGTCTCATTTCGTTCTTACAGGAAAGTGTCAGATTTTAGACTGGAATCCTGAGTGTATGATACAAGTCTAAAGGAATACTGTAGCCTAAACAGAAAGTTCTAGACTGATGGGACTGAGTTTATTGTACCTAAACTACCAATAGCTGTTCTCTTGGGCCCTCTTAAACTTTGGCCAGGGATCTTTATCCCTTTTTTCAGTGAATGGTAAGGTGGGCTTTCTTTATCCAATGTATACATTTTTAAGCACTTAAAAAATTTGTGTGTGGTCGTGTACACAAGGAGTATCTGTGGAGGCCAGAGAGGATATTGCATTCTTTGGAGCCAGTGTTACAGGTGCGTGTAACATGACCAACTCTAGTCCTGGGAATTGAACTCCTGTCCTCTGCAGCAGCAGCCAGCACACTGAACCACCAAGCCATCTCTCCCGCTCCTGGTTTTTGGGAGCAGGGAATTGTTTTGGTTTGGGATTTGTTTTTTGTTTTGAGACAAGATCTCACTATGGCTGGCTTCAAGCTCCTGCTCCTCTTGCCTCTACTTCCCAGGCCACAGTTTGTAAACTTTGCCAAATATTGGCTATATTTAAGTTTCAGATATTCAGGGATGAAAGAGAATAAAGTCTGTCAGAGTTTCTGCTTTTCGGTGAGTCAGGTGGTTCGGATAAAGCTGAGACTGAGATCTCTTCAGCCCTCAGTCAGTCAGGCCTGTGAGTCACGGCTGGGTGAGATCTCTTCAGCCCTCAGTCAGTCAGGCCTGTGAGTCATGGCTGGGATCCTGATTGGCTGGTGACCAGGAGAAGCCGGCTCAGTTTATCCCAGTGGACTAGGAATGCAATTTTTCCTGTGTGTGCCTTGAAACAGGAAGCAGCAGGTTATACAACAGGATGGATGTCCTTTTCCCAGTGGGACTGTGATGTCATGGCCACAGTGGAAGGCTAATGGGAACAGCCCCAAATGATAGGTACTTTGGTTTGTGCCTGATTTCACAGCTCTGTACTCAGCAGTGATTGGAAAGCAAGATTACGTTTGTTCCATCTCAAGTCTCCAAGCTGACTTTGCGAACACTTCCTCTCTCTGGTGCTGTTGTCTAACCTTCTTACAGTATGTATTTAGGTTCAGTCTGTGTGTGTGTTCTTGTGATCTCCTGAGTGTCTGGGTATCATTGAAAGGTATTTTTTATATTAAAAAGCAATTGGGGTGTATTTTTAGTGGGTTTTGTACCAGGAGGTTACTTTATATAATACATGCAAGCTCAATTTTTTTTTTTTATGCTAGAGATCCGATGCAGGGCCTTGTAAATGCTGTATAAACATTCTCCCACTGGGCAGTATTCCCCAGCCCTCAAATACATCTTGAAGTTATTTCTATAGCTTCCCAAAGCTATTGAACATGTATAATCAGTTTATTTTCTTATTGGTAACTGAATGTGACATGTATTAGTGTAGTGGGAACCGAACTCACTTTTTAAGTGTTTAATGCTGATGTTGTGTTTGTTTGTTTGTTTGTTATTCTGTGCTGAGATAGGGCCACATCTTCATCCCTGGTTATAAAATAAACTAGAAGCTTTGAAAATAAACAGTTGTGCCGGGCAGTGGTGGTGCATGCCTTTATTCCCAGCACTTGGGAAGCAGAGGCAGGCGGATTTCTGAGTTTGAGGCCAGCCTGGTCTACAGAGTGAGTTCTAGGACAGCCAGGCGTACATAGAGAAACCCTGTCTCAAAACAAAAACAAAAGCAAAGAAGAAGAATAGAAGAAGAAGAAGAAGAAGAAGAAGAAGAAGAAGAAGAAGAAGAAGAAGAAGAAGAAGAAGAAGAAGAAGAAGAGAAAGAAAGAAAGAAAGAAAGAAAGAAAGAAAGAAAGAAAGAAAGAACGAAAGGAAGGAAGGAAGGAAGGAAGGAAGGAAGGAAGGAAGGAAGGAAACAGTTGAAAACAAGACTTATAGAAAATTTTCTTTCATCTTTCCTATTTTCCCTTGCTTGTAAGTCTTTTGCTGATACATGTTCCCAATTGACAGAAGTTTTAACTTGTTTGGACAGACAGGCAGATTATGGTAGATCAGGATGCTATTGACTCCCTGAAGACCTGGGTATTGCAAGTCCCCAAATACACTTTCACCTTCTAGTCTCTGGGCCTCTTGTTTTGTCCAGTTGTTAGCTTTAGTTCTTCATTGACTTGGAATAGCTGATTTAAAACAAGGAAAGTTAGAGCAGTGCTCTAGTTTGTCTTTGGGATTTGGGTCAAAGCTGGTTCTTCCTTTGAACACTAGATGGAGGTGTTTCCTATTTGCTAGGACTGGTTGAGCCACATTTTGTTTCTTATGGGTTAGTCAAAAAACCTTCCTGCTGTTTCAACCCTTTTCTTCTCCCTTCCTCATTTCTTTTTGCCTGCCTGCCTGCCTGCCTGCCTACCACCTACCATTCTGTTTACAAACAGGGTCTCTATCTCTCTGTGTAGTCTAGGCCTGCCTGGAATTCTGAATCATCCTGCCTCAACCTTCCAAGGTCTATGCCACCATGTCCAACTTTTTCTTTTTCTTTTTTTAATGAGACAGAGTTTCTCTATGCAGCCCTGGCTGTCCTGGCTGTTTTGCAACCACACCTGGTTTCCAATTAACATTGTTTTTAATTGCTCCTGTGTAGCATATCAATGACTTATCACATTTAACAGAAGAGTAAACTATGAAATGCTGAAAAGTGGACCCCTAAAGCCACAGTGAGAAATAATTACTCCTTGGGCCAGCTAAGATGGCACATGCTTTTCATCTCAGCACTTGGGAGGCACAGACAGGTGGCTCCCTGTGACTTCCAGGATAGCCTAGTCTACAGAGCAAGTTCCGGGGCAAGCAGGAGCTGGAGATGGCCCAGCAGTTAAGAGTGTTTAATGATCTTGCAGAGAATCTGGCTTTGATTCCCAGCTTTGTTATCAGGCAGCTCACAACCTCCTATAACTCCAGTTTCAGGAGATCTGATGCCCTTTGACCTCCAAGGACACCTGCATGCATATGGTACACATAAACATATAGGCACACATATATACATATAAATTAAAATTTAAAACATTTCTAAATGAAGTATAGAAAAATAAGAAAGATCACCAGGTGTGGTGGTGCACGCCTTTAATTCCAGCACTGGGCAGTTAGAGGCAAGTGAATCTCTGTGAGTTTGAGGCCAGCCTGCTCTACAAAGCAAGGTTCATGCCAGGGATGTTACACAGAGAAGCCCTATCTCGGAAAATGGGGGGAGAAGGGGCAGTGTTTATTTTTTAAAAAGCAATGCTACCAAAAATATCTTTTCTCAAAATCTGTCATTTCTGAAAACTGAGTGATTACTTTTCATTTTGCAATTGTGTATGTGATGTGTGTGCTCATGCTTATGTAATCCACCGAGCTGTCTCCCAGCCCTGGCTTCCAGTTTGGTATGTCTTCATCAGTCATCTCTGGCTGCCTCAAGAATGCTTTGACAGCATCCTCTTATCCCAGCCAGTCTTCTTGGGGGCGCTCAGTGTTCTGAAATGATACCTTCTTTGACCCACCAAAACCCACCTTTCCACATTCTGTTGCCTCTGAACTATAGCATTGGAAACAAATAAAATTCAAAATAGTATAAATGATAAAAAGTTCAGTTATCTATAACAAGTAATTTGATTTGAACAAAAGCTGGGCAGGCAGTGGTGGCATACACCTTTACTTTCAGCACTCAGGAGGCAGAGGCAGGCAGATCTCTGAGTTCAAGGCCAGCCTGGTCTACAAAATGAGTTCCAACACAGCCAAAGATACACAGAGAAACACTGTCACAAAAACGCAAAATAATAAATGATGATGATATAATAGTTTATGGGGACAGGGGAGATGGCTTAGTGACTAAAAATGCTCCTGTATATGAATGAGGTCCTGAGTTGGAATCTGTACCACAAACATAAAAAGCAAGGTATGACCATGTACCCCTGTCACCCCAGAGGTGCAGGGAGCAGAGGCAGGAGGACCGCCTGGGCTTGTTGGCTGCTAGCCTAGTCCAGTTTCAGGCAGAGATCTTGTCTCAGAGTGGCCAGGTGAAGAGTGATAGAGCAGGATATTTGACATTTTGCTTGGGTCTCTGCAAGTATGTGCAAGTGCACACATGCATGTGCACCACACTCACACACAAATGGAAACTAAGATCTGGTTAGTTCACAAGAGATAATATTTAAATAATGCCTTGTGTTACTTTAAAGCATTTAAAGGAGTTTTGCTTGGTAACTGAGCAAGTCTAAATATGACTTGTTTTTAACAAATAATTTTGTTTTTCATACAGTTTGGGATTTTCTACGGCATCTGAGACAGTAATGACAACTTGGACACAGATAGCTATTGCCTTTTGGTTTTTTATACTTTTTAAAATAAAAGACTTATTTATTTTATATATGTGAGAACACTGTAGCTGTCCTCAGACACACCAGAAGAGGGCACTGGATCTCATTACAGATGGCTGTGAGCCACCATGTGGTTGCTGGGAATTGAACTCAGGACCTCTGGAAGAGCAGGCAGTGCTCTTAACTGCTGAGCCATCTCTCCAGTCTGGCTGTTTACACTGCTAAACTACCAAAATGCCAATACTGAGAAAGGAAATTATTTCACTTTTATTTATTGATTATTTGGTTCTTATTTCTTGGGTAAGCTCAGTAACCATTCTGGGTTTCAGTTGATCAGAGACAGGAGAACATCAAGCCAGGTTTTCTCAGTCTTTACCTTTATTTTCAGTGATTGCCTTCATGTTGTGGAGCCCATGCCTGTGCGGGGGCCCGACGTAGAAGCATACTGTCTACGCTGTGAATGCAAATACGAAGAAAGAAGCTCTGTCACAATCAAGGTGAAACATGAGCGTGTGCATACACATGCACACACATGCATACACATTCACACATGCTCTCCAGAAAAGACAGAAACATTGAACTTCCCAGAAAGTAATAATGGCCCTGCCCTTGCTTTCTGGATTCGTTAGGACATATTAAAGAAGACAAGTGAAATGGCTCTGAAACTGTGCTATATTTAGTTAGCACATTCTGAAATACATCTGAATACATACTGAAAGCCAGTGATACAACATTATCAAGCCCTCTTCCTCCTATCCTCCCAACCCTTGACTGAATGATGCATTTAGTCACTGTTGTAGAAGTGTAACTTTAGGTCTTCAGTCCCTGAAGGGAATGGGGTATTGACAACTCAGCATCATTAGATCTCTAATGAGCTCAGTTACTTTATTATGATGGCGAGTGGTTCTCAGGTTTTGTTTGTTTGTTTTAAGATCTTGCCTTCCATTCTGTTCCTTAAAAGCAGGCCTCATAACTCAGGAGGCAGAGGCAGGCGGATTTCTGAGTCTGAGGCCGGCCTGGTCTATATAGTAAGTTTTAGGACAGAGACAGTGCTGTTGAGAGACCCTATGTCAAAAAAACTAAAAAACTAAAAAACTAAAAAAAAAAAAAAGAAAAAGGCTTTAAAGATTTATTGGTTTTGTTTTATGCATGTGAGTGTTTGGCTTATATGTGTGTCTGTACATCATGTACACGCCTGCTCCCTGCAGAGGCCAGAACAGAGCATCAGATCCTCTGGAACTGGAGTTACAGATGGTTGTCAGCCACCATTTGGGTGCTGGGAATTGAACCTGGGCCCCTTTATAAAGAACAAGAAGTGCTCTAAACTTCTGAGCTATCTCTCAAGCCCTCTAAATCGTTGTTTTATTATTTTATGGGTATGAATGTTTTGCCTGTGTGTATGTCTATGTACAATTTACGTGCCCGATGTTCATGGAGGTCAGATGAGAGCATCAGACCTCAGGAACTGGAGTTGTAGACAGTTAGTCTCCATGTGAGTACTGGGAACTGAACCTGTGTCCTCCAGAAGCAGCCAGTGCTCCTAACTGCTGAGCCATCTCCCCAGCCCCCTCTTTCCTTTTTTGTGGAGCCCAAGGTCTTACACCTAACAGACAACGTTTGGTGACTGAAATACAGCAGCAGCTCTTATGCTTTTTTAATAAACTTAAATATATAATTTGTAAACCTTAAAATTCTCTTGCTTTTAAGTATATAATTTAGTAAATTAGAACAACTTCTTTTTTTGTTTTTGTTTTTTTGAGACAGGGTTTCTCTGTATAGCCCTGGCTGCCCTGGAACTCACTCTGTAGACCAGGCTGGCCTCAAACTCAGAAATCCGCCTGTCTCTGCCTCCCAAGTGCTGGGATTAAAGGCGTGCGCCACCACCGCCCGGCTTAGAACAACTTCTTACATTTCAGTTTTGAACATTTCTGTCTCTGGTCCCAAATAGTTACTATCTTTAACTTTCTGCCTGTACCCATTTTAATATTCCATGTAAGTAAAGTCATATGTGGTTCTTTGTGACTTTTTACTTTGTCTGAGTTGTCGTTTGCACTAGGACTTCATTTCATGTTATTGCTAAATAGTATTCATTGTATGACTGCTTCTCAGTTCATCAATATTTGGATTGTTTCCATAATACTGTCTTGAGTGGTTTTGTATGGATATGCTTATTTTTCTCTTGGGGAAATTCCTCAGAGTGGAATTTGTTGTTGAAGACATGGCTATACAGTTTTCCAAAGTGGTGGCGATGTGCGAGGGTTCCGCCTTTCCATGCCTTTGCCAACATGTGTTCTGTTTTATTGTAGCCAAGTGAGGCGATGCCATGTGGCAGCATATGACTTAATACCCCCAAATCACTGTTCTGACAACTGTTTATGCTGACCTACATCAATCTGAAGGGATATCCTGTTGAAACCCCCCGAACCACAGTGTGGCTAGGATTCCTGTAGGTAGTTTTAGCAGTGATGCCGCCGAGTATAGGATGCTGTGCTCAGCTGGAGACAGAAAACAACTGTGCAGGCCACAGTGGCGAATGATGGGGTTGATGGGGACCCACAAAAAGATCCAAAGGCAATGCTTTGTTCCTTCATTTCCTGCCTTGGTGGATTCAGGTTGCCTCTTCTGCTGGGCTCTGACTGTATACACCCCTGTGCTCTGCGTAGATGTGCCAGTCTTCCCAAGATGGCACTGTTACTGAACAACTTTTGCTATCTTGGCTTGAACTGAGGTGTGACTTCTTTTCTTTTTTCTTTAGGTTACCATTATAATTTATCTCTCTATTTTGGGCCTTCTGCTTCTGTACATGGTGTATCTTACCTTAATTGAGCCCATCCTGAAGAGGCGCCTCTTTGGACACTCGCAGCTGCTGCAGAGCGATGACGATGTTGGGGTAAGTTCTGGTGCACAGTAGCTGCTCGTTGCCAGTCTCTGCCCTCATCCCGTATGGTGGAAATGGTTGCAGGTAGGATGTTTTCACGCTACTGCAGGTCTTCACTGAGACACTGATACATATTCTAACTAGTGTTTCTACAAGATGGAGGCAGAGACAGAAGAATTCTAAAAAACTCATGTATGCGGCAGTGAGCAACAAAGGACAGGCTCTGCCTCAAACAAGGTTGATAACTGAAGCTGTTCTCTGACCTCCATACAGGTGCCTTAGCGTTCCCATGGACCTGTGCTCCCACACACAAACATACAATACACATCATACATACACAAAACAAACATTTTAATTAAGAATAAATAATTCCAGAAGTAGATTGGTAGGCTGAGAGGAAGGTAAGTCTGGAGATCTGATGGAATAAAATAAATTAAAATTTGAAAACAAAACCAAGCATAGACAGGCAGGATGTTGTGGTACATACTTGTAACCCCAAAATTTAGGAGGTAGAAGCAGGATGATTTAAAGTTGAAGATCAAAAATAAAAATAATTTGTTCAATATGATTACTTTCTCCTTAGCTATTATTAGATAAAAGTATGGACTTCTCCCAGTTTGGTTAAAAAAACAAAAAACAAAAAACGTTTAAGATCATTCTTGGTCATATAGGGAGTTCAGTGACAGGCAAGGCAACTTGAGAACCTGTCTCAGTACAAAATAAATTGAAACAAACAAAAAATCCCAAAGGGCTAAAGAGATAGCTTAGTGGTTAAGAACTCACATTGTTCTTGCAGAGAATCTGAGTTTCATTCCCAGCCTCTATATCAGATAGCTCACAACTGCCTGTCACTCCAGCTCCAGGGGGCTCAGACACCTTTGGCCTCCAGTCTCAGCAAACACATGCACACACATACAACATAATCAACAATAATAAATCTTAAACACAATACACACATAAATCAGATAGTAGGATTAATGCCTAGAGAAAACTTGTATAGCAAAGCAGTAGTCTCACATACTCTTTCTATGGTAATTTCCATTTATATATTCCCAACCCTGACTATATAGATACTAGGGTTATCCTTTGTTGTGGAGAAACCTTGCCTTTTAAGAAAGCTGTCAAGAGGGCTGGAGAGATGGCTCAGCAGTTATAAGCACTGACTGCTCTTCCAGAGGTCCTGAGTTCAATTCCCAGCAACCACCTGGTGGCTGATATGTAATGAGATTGATGTCCTCTTCTGGTGCGTCTGAAGACAGTGACAGTGTATTCACATACATAAAATAAATAAATCTTAAAAAAAGAAAGAAAGAAAGAAAGAAACCTGGCAGGAGGACAAAATCAACACCAGTTGAGAACTACTAGCATAAAGTGTCTATAAAGGCCTCACAGTGTTCCATGCCTAGCACAGGGTTTATGCTGACTTTAGACATCCTTACAGCATCGATTATCTGATGCTCACTCAGATACAATGTTAATGTAGTACACGCAAAATGTAAGCTGGTGCAAAAAAATATATAGATGTAAGCATGGAGGCCGACATTGATTGATAGGCTCATATAATTAGAAACCACTTTGCCCATCAGTGATTGACCATTGGAAACACTGTCACCAAGAGCCCCAGCTGACCCTGATATTTGTCAGACTGTTTCTAGGCAGAGAAAGGTTTTCCAACCAAAGCTGTGAGTTTAACTGAACAAACAGAAGTTAAATTTCAGTTCCTATGAACTTCTTAGCTAACATGGGAGTTCTTCAGTATGTACTTTTTAGAGGTTCGTTTTTAAGGCATTTAAATTCTTTCCCATTTTTATTACATTTTAGGGCAAATAAAACAGTACAGTTAGCCAAGAGGTTCACTTTAGACAATGGTAGTATTTGTTGTAATCATATATCTGGGACATGTTGTCTCTATTATCTAAACATTCCACTAAAGTATGCTTTGTATTCATTGTAATTTTATCAGGTGTAAAAAGAACAAACACGAAAGTGAAAATCTCTATTTGCATTCTCCCAGTGTCTGTGAGCAGCTAGTTCAATCTTGTTTGGTAGTGGATAGCAGACCAAAAGGATTAACTGGTTTGTTTAGTCATCTGAGTTTGTTCCTTGAGAAGTAGATGACAGGCCGGTGTAACTGACAGGCTCTCTGATAAAGTACTTCCTTCTTGCCAGTATTGTTTCTGTCCAAATAAACCAATAGTAGTAATATTTAATATACAACATCACCAATGCACCATTTTCCCGTACTAATCAGCCGGAAACAATCTGGTGTGTTGGGAAGATATGACACCAACATAGGGTTAGGCACACTAAGTGTTAGTGTTTGAACTAATTTGTTAAATGACCTTGGGCCACTTTGTTTCTTTGTTGGAAATCAAGTGATGCTAATTTTGCCTTCTGTTTTTCTTTTTTCTATCTTTTTCCTCCTTCTCTCTCCCCTATGACCCACCTCAGTCTCTCTCTCTCTCTGCCTGTCAACAGGGTCTTGCTTATAGCCCTGGCTGACCCAGAACTTGCTATATATACCAGGCTGGCCTCAGGTCTGCAGCAGTCCTCCCAAGAGCTAGGATTATAAGTGTGTACCACCATGCTAAGCTTCCTCCTTCTTCATCTTCCTTCTGTATCTGTGGAACATCTCAGACTTCACATGTTGTCTTTATGATTTTCATTTGTAGAGTTAAAAACAAATAGAAAAGTCTTTAGAGTGGGTTCAGTAGTTAAAAGCACCTATTATTCTTACAGACAACTGGAGTTCAGTTGTCAGAACACATGACAGTGACTCACAATCAATTGTGACTCCAGCACTAGGGGATCTGACATCCTCTTCTGACCTCCATGACACATGTACTCAAGTGCACACACCTACCCACATATACATAATAGAAACAGGGTAAATCTCTAAAAGTAAAACAAACAAAAAGCTTCTTTGAGGTCCAGAAAGCTGGCTGAGTGTAAAGGCTCTTCGTACAGGAGCAAGCCCAGTAGCCTGAGAGCCTGATGCAACAGATGTAAACAAAGAAGGCTCTGCAGAGTTGTCCTTACATACATACACTCACACACACACATGCATGCGCATGCACACACACACACATTAATAAATAAAATTATTACTTTTGTAGAGGACATGGGTTGTATTCCCAGTGCCCACATGATGCCTCTCAGCCATCTTTAACTCTAGACCCAGAAGTTCTGACACACTCTTCTGAGCTAAATGGGCACCAGGAATGAACATGGTGCACAGATATACATGCAAGAAAAACCTACATAAAACACATAAGTAGATTTCTAAGTTAAAAGAAAGAAAATTCTTGGGGTAGTAAACATAGTAGAACTGTCTTGCTGTAGAAACAGAACCCAGCAAACCCCCAAGTGCCCACTGTAATACAGTTAGGGTGCTGTGCACAGTTTTCCATGCCCTGAGAACTCTGGCCCAGGCCCAGCTGCCTACGTGCAGCAGAATGTTGTTGCTTCTCTCAAGTAGGCAAACCTAGTTTAAGAGGCCAGGCCTGTGTTGGAACGTTTAGAAACTTTGCTGACATGGGGTTGAAGAAGAAACTTAAAGAAAAGGCAAAACAAAAACAGTAAATTACAATTGAACCTGTTTGTCATGTGGGCAGCTGTGTTGACATCTTGTCCATAGGTGGATTAGTGGGATGGTTTCCTCTATAATAACTACAAACATCCAGTTGTATTAGTTTATTTTGACAGGAGAATCTGGCTTTGTACACAAATCAGGGTAACCTTCATTAGCCTCTTTCCTAAGATGGCAATTAACATGGAAGCTGTGGACCACAAGCAGTGAACGATGGTTTTGCTGATTAGACATGCTGAAGTAAGCTGGTCCTCATCCTCGTAGCAGAAGGTACTAAAAGCACATGAGCTGCCCACTGCACAGTGGGGAGAGGGAAAACAAGGAGATATTAGAAAACAGTCCATCAGTGCATGCTGAGGGCCAGAGACGCATTAAAACCAGGCAGGATAATGGCCCTAGAGCTCCTGCCTGCTCTAGTGGCCCCAGGCTGACATGCAAACAGTTCGGATATAAATGGGAGTTGAAAAATGGAAAGACAGAGTTCTCCTTTATCATAGATGAGTGATGAAACATCAATCAATAAATACAGAGGAAAGTTCTACATTAATATCTGTCATGGAGATAGTAATGTGAAAACAAGCTTCTTTAGTTGGGGCAGGTGGTCTAGCTTTTGGGAGCAGGAAGTTGAAGGACCACTAGTTTGTGGTCAGTCTGCACAGTATAGTGGTCTAGGCTGGCCTGAGTGACATAGAAAGAAAGGCATAAGAAAGTGACTAAAATTTTTTAAAAAGATTTTAAAAGTTTCATGTGTCATATGTGTACATTTTTGCAGATGCCTTGGGTGGCCAAGAAAGGGTGTCAGATCCCTTGGAGCTAGAGTCATAGGCCAATGTGAGCTGCCTTAGAAGGGTGCTAAAAAAAAATGTACTCAAAAGAACAGCAAGCATTCTTAACTGCTAAACCATTCTCTAGCCCTTTTTTAAAAAACACGTTTAATTGCATTAATTAATTAATTAGTTTGTTTTGGGGGGTGGGATTGGGAATGTGGGCACATGCATGCCTCAGGGTATGTGAAAGTTACAGGAAAACTTGCAGGAATCAGCTCCCTCTTTCCACTGTGGGGGGTCCAGGGATCAAACTCAGGTCAGGCTTGGTGTAAATGTCTTTACCAGCTGTGCCATCTCACTGGCCCAAGAAAATATTCTCCCACTAACCATGAAAGACTTCTCTTTAAGGCAAATGACCACTGTTCTTGTCTTGGTTTCTGCACCTTAAAGAACACGCTGTTGGAAATAGTGACCACATGTCTCACATACCCCTTTTTCCTCCTGTCTCTGGAATCCTCTGCTTCTGTAGCTGAGTCTGTCCTGCTTTCGATTGTTGAAGGGCTAGAACACCCTGCCTAGGTCTGGCTCACAGGCTGTTTGTTCTCAGCTGGCTGGCCCTGGCATCTCTAACACCTTCTACCTTGACTTTCAGGATCACCAGCCTTTTGCAAATGCCCATGATGTGCTGGCCCGCTCTCGCAGCCGAGCCAATGTTCTAAACAAAGTGGAGTATGCACAGCAGCGCTGGAAGCTTCAGGTCCAGGAGCAGAGAAAGTCTGTCTTTGACCGACATGTTGTCCTCAGCTAACTGGGAACTGGAACCAAGGTGACTAGAAAGAACATGGCAGACAACTGAGAAGAACTGACAGGGTGTCCGTGTGTTTTAATGCCCTGTTTGTTTTTACAAATCCTTGCTGGATGGAGGAAGACTCAAAACTGGAAGCAAACCCTATGCTTGGTATTTTTCTTGTTAATGTATTAATAGAAACATTTTTAAAGCACACAGTTCCAAGTCAACCAGTAAATCTTTTCCTACTTGTGACTTTTACTAATAAAACTAAGCTGCCTGTGAGTTATCTTGAAGTCCTGTGCCTGGAACAAGCTCTCTCTCCTGCCACACAGTTCGAACTTGATGTTCAAGATAATTTCCAGGTGTGTTTTTGCTTCTCTTTCTTGTGGGAAAGAGAAGGAAGGGATGCCTTGGGAGTGCTTGAGTAGCTTCTCTCAAGTCACTTTACCAGACAGACTTGTGAATACATCAGACCCTCTACTTCACACTTGTTAATGTCCCAGTGTAGCTGGCTCTGTCATCGTGCTGGCCTCCCCACTTGACTTTTGCACTGACTACCTTACCTAAGATTCTGGTTTTGCCTGTGGCTACATTTCATGACAAGTTGGATCTGAAATGCCTGGCGGTTCCTCACGAAATGAAGACTTGTTTCGTGTGCTGTGATGTCTGATGCAACATGTCCTAGAACAAACTGGCCATTTGCTAGTTTACACTAATAACTAAACACAGTCTCAGTGTGTGTGTGTGTGGTCTTCCTCATCTTCTTCTAGTAGCTCTAAGGACTTGAACATTTAGAATAAAGACATTTTCTCTTAAACCCAAGCCTCCCTGGATGATTGACATACACATACTGGTCAGCCTTTCCTGTCTTGCTGAGAGGCAGCTCTTTGAACTAATATGGGCAGCTTTGAACTAGGACTAGAGTTCAGATTGCCTCTCTCTGAGAAGTCTAACAGTTATTGGATAACTGGCTTTTTTCTTCCTACATCCTCTTTGGAATGTAACAATAAAATAATTTACAAAGCCCCATCGGTGTGTGTGTTCTCCAGCTTTTCTCCTTCCTCTTGTGCTATGTGATAAGCATGTGACACAGAGACATTTGGTACACTGGTGTTTGAAAACATTATGCAACCCAATCCTAAGACACTGGATCTGTATTAAGGGTATGTGGGTGCAGAGAGAAAGACAATGTATTCCTAGGTACACAAGTAGTCAGACAAGCTGAGTGCCTTTAACTTCATAAACTAAGCATGGTAGTGCATGCCCATAATCCTAGCACTCAGAGGGCTGAGGCAAGAGAGTTGCTTGGAATTCAGAGTCATTCTAGGCTGTGTAATGAGACCCATACATACATACAAATATACATACAAATATACATAGACATATGAAAAAACATGCATATATATGACAGACTTTATAAAGGGTGATTGCTCAGTGGGCAAAAAAGCTAGACACACAAACCTGAGTTCAAATCCCCAGGACCCTCATAAAAAAGCTGCATGCAGTGGTGGGAGTGGATCGGCTATCCCTCTTATGTATCCTGTCTCAAACAAGGTGGAGAGGGTGACCCCATAGGTTGTCCTCTGTTCTCCACATGCATGTGGACCTGCATACACAGGAAAGAAAGACTCTTGCAAAACTGGGAATAAGAGGAATTTCCCCAACCAGATAAAGAATTACAAACTGAATATAGTGGCTTTTCCTGTAAGCCCAGCATTTGGGAAACAAGCTGGAGAATTGCCAGGAGTTCAGAGCCAGCATAGTCTACAGAGTGAGACCAGTATCTCAGGGAAAAAAAACCTGCAACAATCCTATTTATGTAATAATAAATTATATTTACTGGCAAGAAGCTAGAAACTTTGCCCTTGAGATTGAGGAGACACAGATGTCCTCTTGTGATACTTTAACCTCAGCCTGTAAGTCCTCCCCCTTGAGATTCAGGAGACAAGGATGTGCTCTTGTGACACTTTTTAAAGTCACCCTGTAAGTTCTAGCTCATGCCTTAAAAGAAGAAAGATGCAGAGTAAGACGGAGAAGAGACTGCTTAAGGATGACACTGGCTTCTAAGTTGAAGACCAAACAACAGAAACCTCTAGAAACTAAGTGATTCCAGCAAAGTTTTAAGATTTCAAAATGTAAAAATCAGATGCTTTCCTAGGTACAAGCAGTGAACAGATGGGGAAGAATTTGAGATTTAAAAGTATAACTGGGTTAGGAACTTAGCAGGTAAAGGTGCTTGCTACCAAGCCAATGACCTATGGATCCCTGGGACCTACTGGTCAGAAGAGTGAACCTAACCCCTGCAAGCTGTCCTCTGAGTTCCACAAGAGAATACACACAGACACATATAGACACACACACACACACACACACACACACACACACACACACACACACACACGTTCATAACGTTCTTAGAGAAAATGCATTCTCTAGAATGCATGAATCCCCAAGTCTGATCCTTAGAGTAAAAATCAGATGGAGTAGCGTGTGGTTGTAATTTCAGCACTTAGGAGGTGTATCCAGAAGTTCAAGGTCATCCTCAGCTACTTGTCAAGTTTCCCCATCTCAAAAAAAAAAAAAAAAAAAAAAAAAAGAAAGGGCTGGTGAAATGGCCCCATGGCTAAGAGCACCGGAGAAGGTATTGAGTACAGTTTCTAGAACCCACACGGCAGCTCAAAACAACCTGTAACTCCAGTTCCAGGGGATCCAGTGCCCTAGTCTGTCCCCATAGGTTATATGGTGAACAGAGATTCATGCAGGCAAACACCTATGAACTTAAAAAAAATCTTTAAAAAAAAACAGGAAATGGAAAAAACTTTTGAAAGATCTATGATTCTATATTCTTCTAAAATACTGTCTTGTGAAACAAAAGAAAAATTAACATTTAAAATGATAAAACTTTAGTTTATGTGGGGCAGAAGTGAAAAGTCAGAATTCTCTCTGTGCAACCCAGAAGGGGTGTTCTTCAAGCTTCTGAAAGAAAGTAAACTTTCTTTAAGAAAGTAAACTTGCTTCTTGTAGTTAAGTTAATCATCTTCAGCCTGGACCAGAAGAAACATTGTATTCCATCAGCTGCCGCAAAGGCATACCCTCTGCCCACATGTGGCTAGTCTTCCCAACTGGGTCTTGTTTCCTTGCAGGTGCATCACTTAATATCAGGAAACCTAGCCTTGAAATACTGTTCAGCCTCGGAAAAACTACCTTCAAAGAGACCAAGGCTGGTACAGAAACCAAAAGCTGAGAATTGCTTTTACTCCAAACCAGGAAGAAGTCTTGGGAAATGTCTTTACAGCAAGCTACTATTCTGGGTATTGATATCAAAATTTGAATCCAGAGGAGGATAGAGTCCAAATTTGGTTCCAAAATCTATATACAAATCTGAGAAGGTCTCATAGACATCATAAGCTCTCAGGTAGCCCAGGCTGGCCTCAACTCAATACACAGCTGAGATAACTCAAACTGATCCTCTTGCCAATGCTTCCTAACTGTTAGGGCTACAGGAGTATGTTGTCATGCCCAGTTCTGTGTGGTGCTGAGGATCAAAACCAGGGGTTCCTGTATGCTGGGCAGAACTCTGCTAACTGAGCCACAAGCCCAGCCTGACCTCGGAGTTTCTAATGGTGAAAAGAATGTCAGCACAACTCGTGGAATTTGCAGAGAAGTAAATGTGACATTGTCTCTTAATTGTATAACATGAATTAACAGCAATATCAAGTGTTTTAAAATGTTATGTTGGGCTGGGCATGGTGGTGCACACCTTTAATCCCAGTACTCAGTAAGCAGAGGCAGGTGGATTTCCATGAATTTGAGGACAGCCTGGTCTACTTAGTGAATTCCAGGCAGCCAGGGCTACATAGTCTCCAATTAAAAAAAAATGTTATGTATTGGGGCTGTGTCTTAGGATTACTATTGCTGTAATGAAACACCAGGACCAAAAGCAGGTTGGGAAGGGGAGGGGTTATTTGGCTTACACTTCCATAGCATTGTTCATCACTGAAGGAAGTCAGGACAGGAACTCAAACCTGGAGGTAGGAGCTGATGCAGAGGCCATAGAGAATTGCTGTTTACTGACTTGTTCCTCATGGCTTGCTCAGCCTGCTTTCTTAGAGAACCCAGGATGATCATCCACAATGGGCTGGGCCCTACCCCATCAATCACAAATTAAGAAAATGCCCTTAGAGCTGAATCTCATAGAGGGATTTTCTCAGTTGAGGTTCCCGTCTTTCTAGTGACTCTAGCTTGTGCTGAGTCAACTAAGAGCTCTTGTTTGCTCTTACAGAAGACCACAAGTTCAGCTCCTAGCACCCACACTGGGCTGTTCACAACCACCTATAACTCCAGCTCCAGATATGGCGCCCTTCTTCTGGCTCCATAGGCACCTACACTCAAGTGCACATACCCACACACAAAGGCAGAGAGGCACATAAGTAAAAATGTAAAAATCTTTTAAATACTAGGTTTTTCTTTCTTGCATTAATGTCAATGTTTCCATTTTCTAAAACTATCTTGCAGATATTTAAGATTAGAACATGGCACCTATTGTATTTGGTTGTTTTTAGTTAAAATGAAGATCTTTCTATATATTTTAATAAACATTTTCAGAAATTCCATCTTTTTATTTTTTGCTCGTGTGTGCATGCATAGTGTATATGTATGTGTAGGTGTGTAAGGTGTGTGTGTGTGTGTGTGTGTGTGTGTGTGATAAAAGGGTGTCAAGTGCCCTTACCACTCTATATGCTGTCCCTTTGAGGCAGGGTCCTTCACTGCACCTGGCGCTAGTCTAGTGGCTGGCTAGCACGCCCCATTGATCTTCTTGTCTCTACTTGACTCTCCCTATCCCCAGCACTGAAGTTACAGATACACATACAACCACCTTTGGGTTTTTAATATGTGTTCTGGAAGATTTGAACTCAGGTCCTCATGTTTGTGAAGCAAGTGCTCTTACCTGCTAAGCCATCTCCCCAGCCCCATCAAACACATTTTGAAACACAATTATGCTAAGTATATTATATTATAGAACGTGTTTATTCATGATTCACCAGTTTCTGTTGATTAAGGAAGCAAGCCGGAAGGACTTTTCCCATATATAAAAACTATGCTCTTGTAGTGTCTCAATGCCTAGTTTGTTGGTTTGTTATGAAGGAAGTTACTTTGCCACTATAAAAGCACCAGCTCTCAGGGTGTTTCTGTATTGCACTACCCAAGAGATTTCACTCTGCAAAGGTCACATGGACCTTCTTAGTACTGGTCTTACCTCTTTAAAAAAAATGACCAGCATTTGCGTATTATGAGACTACTGTGTTTTTTGTAAATAATTTATATAAAACCATATAACCTGGATGAATGGGAGTACCCTCTAAACAAAAGAATCTGTCCCAAGTGTCCAGTTTCATAAGCAAATCTTTCAGCTTAGATTGTTGGGTGCTGTCATAGCTCCACAGTAGGCAGAAAAAAAAATCAGCTAAACCAGAGCCAGCCAGTTCTGTTTAACTGTAAGCTACTTTGCATATTTTTCACTAAATGACCAACCTATAAATCAGGTTCAGTCAGACACAGCCCCAAATACAGCATCTTGAACTACAAAACAGGTAAAGAGACACTTCTCCACAGTGGCCCACAGGGAGACCATGGTTCTTAAGAAAAGTTCCAGGCACAGTTGATAAAAATTTGTCATCAATAGGATTATGTTACTGTCTTAAGAAATTGATGACTACCCATACAGTGCAAGGCTCAGATTGCCCCCCTGATGAAATCTGGACTTAGCTTCTGGCATCTGGCACCAGCATTGCTGCTGGCTTTAAAACCTTAGCGATTTACAATAGCCTCTGAGGCAGGAAGGAAAGAGGCAGCTCTAAGCTCCCCCAAATTCTCATATCCCATAAATCAATTGTATGCACAATGGTGGTTTTTTATTTTTTTAAATTTTAAATTTTTTTAAATTATTAAAGTTGACATTTTTATGCTCAGTGGAGCATCAAGAATCTCTTAGGATTTTATCATTAAGACTTCATTATTTATTTCCCAGAAGAGCTCTAAGACAGAAACTTGAGATGGTCCCAAGGTAGGTGTGTTTGTCAGCCATGCGTGTATGTGGAAGCCTGGAATGGCAGCATTAAT